>NC_137205.1:13404364-13516864 GCF_960531495.2 Zeus faber
CTGCTAAATGTAATGTGGCTATTGTTACGCTGTCTCCTGTTCTAACCTGGGCTGTGTGCTTGTTTTCTTTTTTTACTTCTTAGATTTTAGACAGTAAGGATGGTTGGTATAATGCAGAGCTGCACGGAAAGGAAGGATACGTACCAGAAAACTACATCGATGTGCAGATGCCAAGGTACACGGTACAGCGGTGTGTGAACAAGTGTGTTTGTATACGTGCGTGTGCGTGTGTGTGTGTGAGTGTGTGTGTGTGTGTGTGTGCGTGTGTGTGTGATGGAGAACAGCATGTGTACGTAACAGCATTTTGTTTCGTCCGTGTCTGCAGATGGTTCCAGAGCAACGCCAGTCGGGGCATCGCTGAGCAGACGCTCATGACCAAGGGCGTGGGGAGCTTTGTAATTCGAAACAGCCAGAGCAGCCCTGGGGATTTCTCCATTTCCGTGAAGTATGTCTCAAGTGTTTGTGTGTTTGTGTATGTGTGCGCACACGTGTCTAAATGTAGAGTGCATAGTACGAATATTTTAGCCTGTATAATGCTGTTAATATTTATTAATAAGAAAAGTGATCTTGTTATAGATGATTACTTTGGCCAGCAGGGGGCAGTGCATCAAAGTACAAAAAAAAGACTAACAATGTGGGATTACAAATGTGGAATCGGGACAGGTCCTTGTTTACTTTCCCAAAAAAAACCTGCTCCACAATTACAGTTACCCGCTCTCTTCTAGACACGAATACGACGTGCAGCACTTCAAAGTGATGAAGGATGGCAAAGGACATTATTTCCTGTGGTCGGATAAGTTCTCCTCCATCAACAAGCTGGTGGAGTTCTACAAGAGCACCTCCATCTCCAAGCAGCGGGAAATCTTCCTGATTGACTGCAGCCAGGACAGAAAGAGCCCCTGCACAGCTCCACAGGTATTCCTCTTTTCCTCTTTGATCACGGCGCTGGGAATGAGCAGATAACATGACCTCTGCCAACACCATCTGAATTTGGGTTTGGGTTTACTGCAGTCGTGATAGGGTCAATGCGGCAGATAAGCAAGAGTTGATCTTGTCCCGTGCAAGAAGATTCAATCTGCTACGTTTTGAATGCAAATGTCTCTGTTTATCTTCCCTTTTTTATCAACCACTGAAATGCCGGTGTTGTATATACAGAGGTAAAATGGCCGTTCAAATGAATACTGATAAATAAGGCTCAATAACCGCCATCAATTCATTGTGATTTAAGCTTGTATTCGCACAACATGTAACACTAGTTCATTCCCACAGAACTCCTTTTTTCTTTTTTTTTTACTTTGGAATTCTTTTATGAACTCCTCTATTTTCAGACTATAGTTGAATACGAAGTAAACCTGCCATCCAAACATAATGGCGCCACAGATGTATATGTTTTTTTCAATATTTTGATGACTAACCCTAACCCTCACCCTCACACTGGTACTGAAAAAAAACGAAGGCGAACACTTTAAACGCTCATTCGCCGATCAACTCCGTTTTCAAGGTCACTTGCAGAGGGTCAAGAAAGAAAAACTAGAGTGACGGGTGAAATTATCTCAGGTGTGTTGGCAGACGTCAAAGTTCTTCACCGCCACTCTGGAGTAGTTGCTTCATTCCGCGTTGTCACGGCAACCTTTTCTAGGTCAAGGACGGAGGCGAGCAGACGCCGCATAGCTACGCCAACACGTCTTCAGCCATCCCTTCCCAGCACGGCCATCTACTGAGCCAGATGGTGCGTGCTGCCGGATCTCTTACATGACGATTCAAAAGCGCCCATGCAACGTATAACGGGAGTCATCGTCACTTTCTACAGGGTAAAAGAGTTGGTCCCCAGGAGCGTGCCAACACTATCGGGGCGATGGGGAGAAGCAGCCCTGTAGCCGAGGTCTCGGTGCCCTTTCGAACCTCGGAAACCCTGCCTCTGCCCCAGGTGGGCCTCGTGTCCGTTTGCTTTGTTGACCCTGTGAAGTACGAATGGGTGACTCATGTGCGACCTGTGTGTGTGTGTGTGTGCGCGTGCGTGTGTGGTGTCTAACAGAGGGCGATCACCGTGCAGGTAAAGGCGCTGTACGACTTCACGGCGGAGGAGGAGGACGAGCTGGGGTTCAGCGCCGGCGACGTCATCGAGGTGCTGGATCGCTCCGAGGCGTCGTGGTGGAAGGGGAGACTTCGGGGGCAAACCGGGCTGTTTCCCGCCAACTACACGTCGCTACTGTGAGAGTCGCGGCTTTATTCGGCGATACGCTACGGAAAACATCTGACGCACTATTTGGATTTGGACCGAGGGGACGCTCTTTGAAGAGGCTCAGGATGGATGGATGGACAGATGGACGGGTTGTCTCAGGGATTGAATCACAACGTTTGGACCCAACGCTGATAATGTCTGGTGCCTGTATGACCTTATTTAGGGATTTTTGTGTCTTGAATTTCAGCAGCTGTTGAAACACGGGGAGAGTAAACGGAAATAGTAGCTACTTCTTTTTTATGTTTTGTAGAGTGTCAGGCAGATAACTTGACATTTGTTGTCATTCTGAACTGTTACTCAATGCTGATTTCAATGCCATAGCCTACTTTTTTTTTTACACCTTGATATGTAAATTTGCCACCATGGGAATAAAATGATTTTGCTGAGTCATTTCTTATTGGATATATGACCACAAATTACTCAGGCCAGGGGTGTCAATCTCATTTCAGGTCAAGGTCTGATCAAAATGTGACTTCATGCGGCTGGACGGATGAAATAGCAGTTTTACTCAACTTGTTCTCACCTCTGCTATAATTACTACAAACTACTTATTCAACAAATTCCATTTAATTTAATTTTACGAACAATATTGACCATACTGACTCTTATATGTTATAAATGTCATAGAAACCGTGGTTGATTCTGTTGTATCTATACTCATTGCACACATATAGGTAATGATTGAATGATAGTCACGTTCAGTTATTATCTTTATGTGGGCAATTATTTAATGAAAATATTGATTTACTTTCTTTTTTTCAAATCGTCCCTTGGGACTTTCCTTTACCCTTGGGAAAATGCAACCCTGTCGTTTGTGAGGCGAAAAGTACAAGCCCCGCCCCAACCGTGACGTCGCCCCCTGCTCACCTGAGAGGGCAGGTAAGTTTTCTTTTTGTTTTTTTTAGGTTTTTTTTAAACAAAGTAGCGGTTGAGACGCGGGGTGGGTTGCCATTGGGAACTGGGTTTTGTTTTTGTTATTTTATATATAAATAGGTAAGGTCGCGTCTATGGCCGAGTCCCAGCTTATGTGCCTGGACAACGTCCACGTCAACGAGAAGATCCCGGAGTCCCGACCCGAGTTCTACTACAGCGAGGAGCAGCGCGCCGCCCTGGAGCAGCTTCTGCGGGGCGGCGACGGCGCGTTCAAGATGCGGCTCCAGGAGGACGACACCAAGGACTTCTTGTCCGCCCGGGAGCTCCGATGGATCCGGGAGACCTTCCACGAGTACGACGCGGACAGCGAACTCGAACCGGCCGACAGCGAGAAGACCAAGGAGTCCAGCGCCGACTCCGGGGTCCACTCCACCTACTGGCCCCAGATGTCCGACACCGAGGTCCCCTCCCTCGACATCGGCTGGTCGGCGGGCGGCGGCGGGCTGTACCGCGGAGTCACCCGGGTGTCCGTCCACACTCACCCGCCCAAGGACAACGGGCCGCACGTCAAGGAGGTGGTGAGGAGGCTCATCCAGGAGTCCAACAAGGTGAATCAACATTAAAGGAATCACAAACTGGCTTGGATCAACAAAAGCGATGCTCTAATTTGTCAAACCTTTACTTTTAAATAAATACTCTAAATAAATATAGGATTAAAGCTTTTTTTTTTATGTTGATGCAACGACTTAATTTGTCCAGTGTAGTCGGTTAACAGGTTAAAAATGAAGGAAAAAAAAAATACAAAAAAAAACCCCCTACAAAATAACAATTCGCCCCAATTGAACAAGCAGATTAGATAATTATTCCAAAATGTAATAAAAAAAAAAAGAAAAACTTTTCAAAGATTGGCTGCCAACTATCACATAACCCTCAGGCTTCAGACCAATTTCCATCAAAAGCTGATGTGCTCTCAGTTTGATTGTGGAGGAAGCCTAAAGAGGTTTTTAAATACTCATCCATTCACAGTTTTGAGTTTCAAATCGTATGTTTAATATCACGATTGTGAATTAATTTCGGTCGATGATGTTTTGAAGGGTTAGGCCAACACATCCGACCCCGGAGTGAATACACTGAAAATAGATTAAGAGGTTGGTTTGCGTTAGTATTTGATTATATTGTATTCCACATTTTGTTATCAGTCGTTTGATCAAATGAAATTATACAACACAATCCCAGTAGTCACAGCGGAAAGTCTTAACCAAAAGGGTTAACTCAACCCACTGGCATTAGTCACCGCTCCGTGATCAAATGCTTGTTTTAACAAGTTAAGTCACATGCGGCAGAGGCAGCCGGCCTAAATGTCAGATTCACATCAGGACTTGCAGAAGAGAGGAGAAAGTAGGCGGAACACACACACACACACACACACACACACACACACACACACACACACACACACACACACACACACACACACACACACACACACACACACACACACACACACACACCCACACACACACACACACACATTTAGCACCCTGCACTCATCCTCACCCACTCAGGCTCCCACTGCACCCTCTGGCTGGTTGACCTGCCTGGTATGCCGTCTTGAGGATGCTCACTTGATAAGTAGATGTGAAAGCTGAGGTGATAGGGTTTGTCATGGATGGCTCACAGAACAGCCATTATTTTCTTTGGGAGTCAGTGGGTCGGACAGTGATCCTATCCACATCACACTTCGCGCAGATGACGTGGCTGCTTTTGTAGTGGAAGCGGGTGGAAGTAGTTCTTTGAAAGAGTTTTATGGATTTTATTGCCCCTCTGGTTTGAACAAAAAAAAAAATAATTTGACAAGTGGCAAAAGTCTTAAGTCTGAGAAACCCTCCGTCGTTTCAGTGGGAGATGTTTACGTAATTCTACCGGCAGTTTAATAAGCCGATCTTATGGCACCCTTCCTTTTTTAAAGCCCCGGGGAAAAGTAAATGATTAACTCCGGAATATTTTCACAGGTTATTTAACAGGTGACGCACACACGAGCACACAAAACTACACACACACACATGCGACACACACTCAAAATGAGAGGCCCTCATTCATTGTAAAATTAAACAATAGCATCATAATCATAGATCATAGACAGGGCCAGGCCGCTGTAATGCAGGAAAATGTATGAAAACTCTCATGAGCAAACACACAACAATGAATAACTGCAAGGAAACCGTGTCACATGAACACACATGTTTATATAATGTCACATGAATGAACACACTTTAATGTCAAATTGATGTTGTCATGTTATATTCTTGTTATATTTAAGGGGCGTACAAACATGCATGACATTATACATATATCCACGCAATCTGCTGGCAGTCCGTATGTGGAACGCCGATACAGCGTCGCTTGGAATAATTAGTGGAGATTAAAGGAAGCGGCCGATGGAATGAGTCCAAACCCTTTTCAGTCAACCTTCTGATTACCTGGTAGAACAAGCTTGGCTACAATATCTACAATGTTTCCCTAGCTATCTTCACATCAATACAATATGCCAGTGGTAAAATTGTTGGTTGGTTGATTAGTGTTACAATTTTTATAAAAAAGAAACAACATTCTGACATTTTGAACACACCTTATTTTGGGAGACTGCAGAGCTCTGAGTTATTGCGTCTCAGTGAGACTTTATCGGTTAAACCAGTGCGGCGGCCATTCAAAACGTGCCTGTTTGTGAACGTCGTGGCAACTCGCGGTGAAAAACACACCCATGTTGGGTTTTTGGATAAACCCGCTGTTTGCTTGTTTATTCAAAGTTTATTAATATTACACTGTGTCCGCACCAAACATGGCTGTTCGCAGCGGGGCCGATGGCCTTCAGGGGAAGCGCCACATCCCGCTGGCTCGCTGGCTCGCTGTTTATTGAAAGTTTATCAATAGTACACGTGTCGTGTGTCCAAAATGCACCAAATTTGACTCTGCCCGTCCTTGGATCACCACCATTACACCCACCAAGTGTGAAGTAGATGGGATGAAATGTTGTCAAGATAATCGAAGGACATACATACATACTGTACATACATTCATACACTAGACACATACATACATACATACACACACATACATACATACATACATACATACATACATACATACATACATACATACATACATACGGTACATACTGTACATACTGTACATACACGCATACATAGATACATACATAGATATATACTACACACATACATACAGACACACACATAAAGTACATACATACACACATACATACATACATACTGTACAGAGATCCCTTTCTTTATAGTTCGATAAAAGCTTATTATTTCAATGATTTTGCCATCGTACAACTGCCATTTTAACCATATTTCCCATCACTGTTTTTCCAGGTTGTGGCCATAGTAATGGACCTCCTGACGGATCTTCAGATACTCCAGGATCTGCTGGATGCATCATCCAGGCGAGGAGTGGCTGTTTACGTTGTCCTGGAGGCCCGGGGACTTCCACACTTCCTGGATATGTGCAGCCGGCTGCAGATTAACGCCATACATCTACGGGTACGAGAATCAGACGAGGGCGGGCACAAAGAGAATAGACTCAGAGGGCGGAGACTTACACAACACACAGTGGAAATGGGATGCGGCGACATTGTTGGTTACTAACTGGTTTGACTGTTTATTGTCACACAGTTGCTCATTTTCACCAACTAGAGGGAGCACTAGTCTATTGTACCGATAAAACACACAAAAAAAATACTACTACTACTTTTACTGAACATGGTTGGTATTGGCAGAGGGATAGTCTCAGCCAATATCCAAACCGGGCTTTGTGAACACACAGAAAAGCGGCTGCAATTACAACGGAAGAAATTAACTATATACACAGTGCAAGCAACTTTTAAGGCCAAACTTCATCTTGTTACATTTATGAATGTTTGGATAGGCGCAAAATTGGACAGAGATGTCATTACTGCAGTTTTGAGAAAGGAAGTGTCAATGTTGATTATCTGTGGTTAGAAATGTCTTCCTTCCTACAGGTTACGTTGAGTCAGAGTGTGCACTCTTGCTCATGCTCGCCATGACATATTATTTTTAAGGTCGATACGGGTAAGCCTATGGTTGTTACTGATAATACCTAAAGGGGCTGCATACTACAGCAGCGAAATGTATGAGGACTACGCTTACTACTTCATACCGTCGATGGCCTTACATGAATTTCTTTACATTGACATATAAAACACACTGCCAGCTTCAAGGCTACATCCAGCCAATTAAATGTGTTACTATGGCAATGGGTGATAAACACAGCCAGTTCTCACCAAGACCGGGCTTGTACTTGGTAATAACGGAACTCAGTGGGAACATAGCGACAACTCAAACAAAACCTTTCAGGTAGAGGGTTTTCCTGTTTTAGACGGTGGACTTCCTCTATAGAATTGTCCGCAAAATGCCGTAGCCACCTGCGCGTGTTCTGCGGCTGTATCTGCATCTGCGCAAGTCAGTCGCTCCGGACCTTATCTGGCACAGTCAAAGCTGCGGTCGGAGGCCGCTTGTAAATGGAATGCTGGTAGAGCAAGCCGCGCGGGTCGGGTGATTACCTCCTGAGCGGCCCTCTCAGAGCGCTCGGATCCTGCGCTCTTGTGTCTGAGAGGCAAACGTTTACACACCCTGAGAACAATGCAGACAAGTGCGGCAGGATACTTGGCCTAACGTAGTGGTTACGGTTGCCGGGCCCTCGGGCTTCTCCTGACGTGTCTGTTCGAAGTCTCATTTTTTGATTGCTCTCTCTCTCTCTCTCTCTCTCTCTCTCTCTCTCTCTCTCTCTCTCTGTCTTTCAATCCGCCACGATCGGCTTGTGTGCTCAGTGTTTGTTTTATTTCCACCTTTATTTTGACTAAACGTTTACTCAAGCGACGACGGGGGACACCCCAGTTTGCCTTGGCGACATGCGGCCGCGCACCACAGAGCTCGGCGTGTCTGAAGGCTGCGGTCGACTCTGTTGATTCTGCTTAATGCGCGTCCTGCCGGGCCCGGGTGAAGTGTGTAATTAAGTGGGTGTTTCTTTGCAGAATCTTCGTGTACGGACCGTGAAAGGAGCAGGGCTGGCCCTGTCCTTCGGAAAACTCCCGGGCTCTCTGTGCTCCAAGTACATGCTGGTGGACGGGGAGAAAGTCATGTTTGGCTCTTACAGGTGAGCGCCGGCGGCGGTTGGCAGATGCATCCGCCGCTGCAGGCCGAGTGTCGAGAAATACACGAAGGGAAATGTCCCCACCACATTCTTTCAAGCCGTCGATTTAATCTATTTTCTCAATGTTGGATTTCAAAGATTTCTGATGCCAGTTCCTCGAGTTGACTCCCAATGATTAAAAAAAAAAGAAAAAAAAAAAAGTCACAGTTAAAAAAAATCCCGGAATTTTCCATTAACTAAGTTTTGTAAATTCGACCATCAGTATTTTTTGTTTTGAAACTTTTATTTTGACTAAGTACTTCTCTCTGAATCGGCTGTAGGTTTGGGAATTGAAATTCGATGCTTTGATGGCACTGACCCTGCTCTATTGCGTTGGCTCGATCAAAGAAGTTCTGTAGCGTTCGACGCCGAGGTTTTTATTTGAGAGTCGCTCATCTCGTCAGTGTCAGCCAAAAGTAATTACAAAGGCTTCTGCAATCAGGGAAAACATGTTCTGAAATTGGCTCTCTGCTTTCTGAGTGTTTTTCTTTTAAAAATCAGGCAGTTTTACCTGCTCATTTTTTTTGGGGGGGGGGGGGGGGTTGGGAATCCAATACCATTTTAATCCCTGTGTGTCCAGTATCAACATAGCGACGGGCTGCGTTTTGTTCAGTCACGGCAGCCCGTTGAGCTCAGGCGAAAAAAAACAACCTGTAACAGAACGAGAAGTTGATATTGTAGAATACCGTCTGAATATGGTTGGTTTTTACGTTTTCAAACCCCTCTTTTTTCCTGTCAAGCTTTACGTGGAGCTCCTCCCGGATGGACAGGAACACGATCACCGTGATGACGGGACAAATTGTTGAGTTCTTCGACAACGACTTCAGGGAAATGTACGCCGTGTCGGAGCTGGTGGACCTCCACAAGGAGTTCGGCATCACGAAGCCGCCGATGTCGGTGCCGGTCAGGAAGCCGGTGGAGAAGATCCAGCCCGCGGCGGCCATCTCCACCTCGCGCTTCCAAGTGTCGCTGAGGGAGGACGGGCCCACCAACCTGAAGATACCGGCACACAAATACCACAACCCGAAGTACTCCTTGGTGGTGGGGAACAGCCTGGGCCGCACAAGTTCCCTGCAAGATCTGTCCACCCCCAGAGACTCGCTGGTCAGCGCGCCGAGCGGTTTGCAGGGAAATTTGCGGAGAAGTGGCGAAAAGCTGGACGCGGTCTGCCCGCAGTCGCCCGGTTCGCCCGCCAAGGAGGAGGGCGGGGAGGGCGCCTCCGCACCTGGCCGCAGGAAGCAACGCAGCTCCTTCAGGCTCTTCCTGAAAGGTAGAGGAGCCACCCCGGGCGCAGACACCATACAGGAGGGCGTGGTCACCCCCACCAACCCGTCCCCCACCGGCAAAGTCTCCAAAGTGAACGGCGTTGCGCCCGACGAGCTGGGGGACTCGTTTGACATGGTCGAGATGCCGCCCTTGGTGAAAGTCAAGAGCAAGAAACCGTCAAAGCTGACCCAGAGAAGTTTATCGCTTCAGACAATCAACACCGGCGAGGACGACGGTACATACAGAGATTTTATGTCACGTTGCGGTGCCTTTCTCTGCCACGATGCTTAACCTCAACATGACTTAGTTGATCGTCTTTAATTATTTTCCTCTTCTTATTTCTGCCCGCAGGGTTGAAAGGCCGAAAGCATCACCAAAAGAAGAACTGCATTCAATCTTGAGCGTACAGAGACAAATAAGAAGGTGTTTCCTCTGCTGGGCAGAGGGAAAGTGGGATGCCACCGTGGCACAGTATCACAGTATCACATTACTGTCCCCACGCAACACATGGGGGCCCGACTGGGAACTCTACGCTGTGCCTAATGGAACGGAGTGTTAATAAGCTTGTGTTGTTGTTTATCTGAGCTGATTTGTCATGCTGCCTGTTTCATCGGCATACAGCCAATGCCAAAATACCACACTTCCACTGTGAGGATTTATACCAGGCAGGCACACACTGTCATTTTCGGAATGGATGATCTTTAATGGGGACGGGCTTAGACAGGCTTAGTATGACATCCCAGTTAAGTCAGTTTTGTAAAGCAACAAAATAATTCAAACGGGCGGTTTGGGTGAATTTGTGGCCGCGCATTACTCCGGTTGCTATAGTGAAAGGAAAAGTGATCGGGGTCGTTCTCGGCGGCAAGTATCTTCTTACCCAACAGCGCCGGGCAGCGGAGGGTTTGGTCGTCAGAAAGTGTCGTACACGAGAGGGTTTTAATAATGGACGCAGTGATGAGAGACTGAGCCCTTGTACCGCCAACAAAGACAGTGATCCTTTCTGAGAAACATGTACATGTACGAACATGTACACATGTGCACTTGCACTTGCACATTTAGTCTATTTTTACTTCTCCGTTCTGTTTGAGGTGAGACCGTTTCTGAAAGATATTATAATGTAAAGCCCTCGGGACAACTGGAGAAGGCAAATACTGTGATAAAAGAAATCGCTAAAGCGTTAAAGTAGCATTGAATTAAAGCTATTTAATGCTGTGTCTTTGTCTACCGTGTTTTCATTTCCCACTGAAAAATGTCTGTGTAAAATGTATGCTTTTAGTTTCTCTCTCAGCTACATCTGATAGCTGTGATAATTCAATGCACGCACATTAAATGATGTTTGTTTGACAGAACTGCGTCAATAAGCTGCAGCACGCCCCTGTTTCAACGTGCACCCCGCGTGACAACTCCTCTTTCTTGTCGAAAGATGAAAGACGATAGTACTTATTTTTAAATCTGTCGCGGCTGCAAGAAGATAGCACTTTCAGAGAAGAACCACAGAGCTGTATCGCACGGAGAAATGCTGCAAACGCAGCCGGAAGCGAACACAGGAAGAGGCCTCGCTGCAGGCGCATTCTCCTCCCTGACTACTATACGAAAAGAAAATACCTGCATTCTCTGCTTCTTTTGCATTGCTATGAGAGAATGGTTTAGAATCAGAATCAAAATCGGCTTTATTTCACCAGGGACATTTACATATAGAAGGATTGGTTTAGCTTTTTCCCCACTGTTTATATCACTCAATATCTTACTGTCTGAAAAAAATCTATTTATACATATAAATATAACCTTACTGCTATTTAACCTAAATATAACCTCGCCATCCAGCGGTGAGGTTGATGATCGCAACCAACTGAATACCCCTCCCCATGGCTGAGCAACATGCGGCCTCTCTTGGGCCAGTGTTTGGTCTGTCCCTTCTGGGCTACTGTAGTAACATGGCGGTGCATCATGGCGGCCGCCGTGGAGCGTACCTGCTCCCTTTGTAGGTTAAAAAAACGTCTCATTCTAACGCAACGCCAACAAAACTGTTCTTGTTTTCAAAGGATTACACACTAATTAAAAAATACTTATATATATATAATATAATATAATATAATAATATTATATTCCATTTCCACTAAGTCCGTTCCGTAAATTCTACACACTGCACCTTTACATGATCTGCAACCATTTGCCCTAATGTAGGATACATTTGTGCTTAGTTTGCGAAGTAGCACCATCTGCTGGAAGAAACCGCACAACACATCAGTCATATAATTATTCTTTAATACAGTAATAAATAATAATGAAATGCAATTTATTATGCTTATACGATTTTCACATACTATACATTACATTTTTCCAAAACTCAAGTTTAAAGGAAAACACAGTGAAGATGAATCACACATATTTTTTCAATAATAATAATAATAATGGTACAAATCTTTATTTACAAATACTAAATATATGTTTTCATACAAAAGGTGCTTGAATTGTCTAGAATAGATATTTTTTATTTTCGAAAATTACCAAAAAAAAGTCAACCAAATTATAATGATGTAAGGAAAATAGGAAGGAAATTATGACAGGGCTATTACCTTTCATAATTGTATTTTGCTCTCTTCCAAAAGTACAAACAAAATTATAATCCCTGATTTAAAATGTCCATATTATATCAAAACGATACTGTAGCCTATAATGAATATAGCACATGGGGTGAAGGAAAAGATCATTTTAATCTTAAAATGCTACATAGTCAATAGAGGTATTTAATTTGATGAGATTGGGATCTGTGGAACCCTTTAGGCTTCCAAAGAGCTTATCCTTTGTGTCTAAATGGTACAATGTCGATGTACATTCGAACAGACCGTGTGTGATAAGAACCTACAGGAGCACGTTCACACTAAACACGCGTCCATCTGCCTCACACCGCGTCTCTGCAGGATCGACTGTCCACACAAAAACACACAACGTGTGTTTCATTCCACCTCAAATATCCGCCCCGTTTGTTGTTGTTGTTGTTGTTGTTGTTGTTGTTGTTGTTGTTGTTGTTGTTAGGATTATTGTGAATGACTTTCCTCTTGCGCGCAGAGACCAAGTCGTAAAACGGATCCTTTGTGACGCTCGCTCTGCGGAGGGGGATTCAGGGGTGAGATTCGTTTGGACATAGTGTCAGTTTGGGATAAAGTTCGTAAAAAAATAAAACCCTGATGAATCAATGAAGCTGATGCTTATTCCCCCCACTTGTTGTCTGATTCAATGCTTGCAAAATCTGCCCCGCCCAGCCCCCCCCCCCCCCTATTTTTTTAGATAAGAAATGTGTTACAGTACCTGATGGAGTGGATCCAGTTGTCCCGCTCCTGGGTGCTGGCGGCGCTGAGCCTGTAGGATTGGTGCTTCCCTTTGACCACCTTACCTTTGTTCTCTGTCTTACAGGCCTTGATGTTCTGACCTCGAGAGTTGTACAACTCCAGACAGTGCTACACACACACACACACACACACACACACACACACACACACACACACACACACACACACACGCTTACGCACACGCACACGCACACACACACACACAAACACACACACACACATAAGCACATACATAAATACACACACCCATTAGGTTAGTAGTAATATCATAATGATGGCTATAATAACCCCCTGATCTGCCTATTTGATTGCTATGGAAACTGATGTTGGCTCTAATTCACGCTAGACACATCTCTACAGGGAATCACAGTGAAGTATACAAATTGAGAATATCTGTTTAGTGGTTATTAGCGGTGTAGACTGAAGGGAATATTACTCTACCCGTTTGCCTGTGTCCTGCACATCCCTCACTGACAGGTTCTCTAAAGGAATGATGCCAATGGGGTCCTTGTCCTGTGGGATATGGACAAAACACGGTTTCTTGGCACAGAAGAGATATGTTTGTGGATTCGTTATTGAAATTGTGTTTCAGAGAGATATGTATTTACTGTGGTGTATTGGAAATAGTAGAGGCAGCTGTCGGTCAATATGAACCATCTCCTCTTCCACGTCTTCACTCTTCCACCTGAAAAGGAAAAATGCGCCTTAGGAAATACGAGCCACTGGCCTTTAATGAAACTAAGACATCTTATTGACTCCATCGAGCTAAATGTGTGTGTTTGTGTGTGTGTGTGCGTGTGTGTGTGTGTGTGTGTGCGGGGCACAGCATTAACTGAATTGTACAGGGAAATCGATATCTTTACCCATTTTGAGAAGCCAGCCCTCTCTGTCGGGATTGAAAAATGTGTACGTCAGATCGTTCCCGTCGTCCTCTGGGATTTTAAAGGGCTCGTTGTAAATGCTCTCGTAGAGCTTCTGGACGAGACGAGACGATGCACTGAAGTTTACACGTCTTTCACGGCCCTCCAATCGGACAATCAAGGTTCGATTTGCTAAGATTCTCCGCTTGCTCACCTTGAGCAGCTCGTGTGGGAGGTCCTCTCCGTCGTTGATGCCTCTGTTCATGGAGACAAAGCGCCGCAGGTCGGGCTTGTCCTTCACGTTGGGGTTGTGCAGACTGGTGTTGAGCATGATGATGGCAAAGGAGAGGATGTAGCAGGTGTCTAAACGGAGGGAGATGAAAATGGCGCTCCTAATTTAGAAGGAAAAGCTGCTACGGTATTCATACTCAATGGAAACCCATCCCCAACTAAAATAAATACTTAGTTGGTCTGGGCAGTTCAGGACAAAATAAAGCATTGGTTTTGAATGCCCTGATGCTTTGCTATACAAACCGTAAGGAGTTAGCTAGATAGATAGATGCTATGCATATTGTAATAAATGTGGAACGATTGAAGGGGGTGCCGCTGCTTATACCTGTTGACTGGAAGACTCCCACGTTACATTCACAATAGCGGGTTGCGAAGGCCTCCATCATCCTATCAATCTTTTGGGCCTCTCCCGGGAGGCGGAAACTCCACAGAAACTGCCTAGGACAATTGGATTAGACGACTTTATATTATATCAGAATGGATTTAATGGTACTTGTGTGTAGGTGTGTGTGTGGGCGAGGGCTATTTTTACATCTGCAAAAGATACAAATCCAACAACTGGAAGGAGTGCCATAAATTAAATACTATGCTTAATGTAACTCAGCTTGACAGAATCAAAATAGAGCTCATGAGCCAAAATGTTATCCTGGCCTTCACATGCCAAGGCCAAGACACACGTCGCAACTCCTACAAACCTGAGCGCCTGCACCAGATTCAGGTCGGAGAACTCGTGCAGAGCCACGTAGGCTTCCAGTATCTCGAGGTGCATTTCCTCCCTGTTTGCGTGCGAGCAAAACAAAACGAAACCGCCTCGGTTACCGCCGCGCTTACAACACGCCTCCCTTCTAATACTGTAATTACAACAATCCCGATGAAAATCGAAATGAACTTTTATCGTAACATGCCGGTTTTTCCGCCCCGCCGTACCTCTCTCCCAGGAAATTTCCAATAGCAGTCTTGTTCAAGCCCTCCTCCTTGGAGAGGAATTCCGCCACATGTTCGGCTTTCCACTCGAGTAGGTCATTTTCCACCAGGTAATGAATACCCTGGAAGGAAACGGGGTCGGTTATCGATAACTTTTATAATTAACGTTATTTTGTACAGAGGTGAAAGCAGGACGAAGGTCAGCAACGGTAAACAAAGAAGACCTTCCCCCAATTAATCCCCCCGTCTGCACACCAGGCTTGGGGTCAGGGCTGTGTTCGGACCCGTAAACAATATATTATTAACAGCGGCTCATAAACAGAGCTCCCGCGAGGCGAGCGCTGGGTTGAATACATTTTCGGACTTGTTCCGGACCAAAAAAACACCATAATATTGGGGGGGGACTAATACATTTGTCAAAGTCCCGACCCAAACTCTAACACCTTATGTGGTGTTTTTCCAGCTATACGGGGGTCTAACCGAACCACTCTGTAGGGGTGTGTCACTTGTCAGTCTCTGAGATTGCATTGGAGAAAAGGTGGAACAGAAGAGGTGACAAAAAAAAAACCCCCAAAAAACATGAAGATGA
The DNA here is from genome assembly GCF_960531495.2 of Zeus faber. NCBI lineage: Eukaryota > Metazoa > Chordata > Actinopteri > Zeiformes > Zeidae > Zeus > Zeus faber. The sequence continues at coordinate 13,419,992 of NC_137205.1, forward strand.
AGACTGTGGACGCTATGGGTTGTCGCCCTCTTCATTTCGCAGAGTGCGCTTCAGGTGAGTACCGCTAATGATATCATTAGAACCCAGGCCGTCTCACACGTCTTCTGTCTTCTGAGAGTTTTTTTTTTTGTTTTTTTTGGGGGAGGAGGGGTACGGAGAATCAGGAGGTCACTGTGGTTAATAGGCAGCCGGTGTTGCCGTCCCACTTCAGGGAACAGGATGTGGCGTTCTCGCTATTGCTCATCCCTTCTCCCCCGCCCTCTCCGCCGCGCCGCCTCGGCTCGGTTTGCACTTCTGCAAATCCTCTCTGCAGTACGTCACCCGGGGCTTCCGCTTCCGCTCTCACAAATCATCTCTTCTGTCAAACTCGAGGGTTGACTTTTTCGAATGCACCGTGTGAAGGTAACAGCCAAAGTGAGGGATCCTTATATCTCTCCGTTTGTACCATAACACGGTGATGCACGATGCACGTCCTTCTTCATGTTGTACTTCACAATGGGAGATCACAGGTCCTCAAATCAAATTTTCGAATTCCCTCGAGACCGCGTCTAAACCACAGTGTCGGAGCGGCTCAGCGCTGCTAAAGATACGATCTATGAAATGTAATATGGGTTGCGATCGAGGCTACGCTGAGAAAAAAAACATCCAATTTCAACCGTTCGGGAAAAGCGAAAGGCGGGGCTCGGTCGGAAAATGAGCTCACCTTTTTGGGGTCCATGTTGAATTTCTTTTTGCCGCACATAAATCTCCTTTCCCTTTTACTGTTGAGCAAAAGAAACAGGATGAGAGCGATTCAGTACTTTCTGCGATTGCTGCAAGTGTGAACTAGGGCGAGGAAGAGCTCCAGTGGACGGAAGGTGAGTTTATCAAGGATCACAGTGTGTTCGGGTGAAAATGTTGAGGTCCATGCAGGTTATTCTTCATTATACTAATGAAGCAGAAAAATGCTGCTTTAAAATGGCCCGCCTTGAAAAAGAAGAATATACAAAACAGGGAAAAGGGTTTGAACAGAACTTGACGGCAAGAAACGCCACAGCCTTGCCGCCTTCATAACGCAAGCTTCTGTCCCGCAGTGTGGTGTTGCTTCGGAGAATAAAGAAGCTCTTAAAATCAATAGCAGATTGTAAGCCACTTCCAGGAGCAACACCATTATGCTCGGGCGAAGTCGATCCAACTTGCGAACTTGAATGGTCGTTCATTGTTAGAATTTTTTTTTTTTTTTTTTTTTACCGAGGTGGGGGTTCAGGTACGTGTCACGCCAAAGAGGAAGAACTCTGCTGAGTCTATCCATTGTAAATATAGGCAGCGACCTCCAACTCACTTCTGCTTATTGGACTCGGTGGTGGGTATTTCCGTGATGTCGTGTATCTCCACTCGCAGCCTCTGCAAACGGAACATTGAACACGGTGGAAGGAAGGTCGAAGCCTCGTTAAAACTCAGTGGCAACATCCGGTTCGATTGAGCTGGCTATTAGTGAGGCATGAGAGTACACAGTTGCCGCCATGAAGGAATTGTGGGAGATACTTAAACACGTCACCTGGATGTCGTCCAGTAGCTCGCCCTTATGAACCCTGACGAACTCAATCTGCCTCTTCTCCACTGGGGTGACCTTGGCGGCGGCTGTTGGATCGGACACCGGCGGTTAAGACCCAATGTGTATTTGAGGATTCGCGGCGGAGAAAATAAAGCTTTTCAAGACATTTCAGAGATGAGAAATCGCCTTGACCCCCGTTCTTTCTCTCGGCTTAGATAATCATGGCCGCCCCTTCTACAGAACAACTCCAGCTCGCTTCTGCGTGTGATGATGCGTTCGCCACGATGGATTTTCAGTTAGTGTCGACTCTTTCTTTAGTCTAATCTTATTCCATGTGATGTGTAGGACCAAGTTGAACTGTCGCAAATAGTGACAGAAATAGTGAAGATAGCGAAACGCCACACTAACTGTGGCGGTGACGAAAGCGAAGGTGAAACAAAGGAAATAGAAGCCATTGTTCAAGTCTGAAGCGTATGTGATTCTCTCCATCTACTCTCATCCTGCCTTCGAGACTTTATCTAAATATTATTAACACCCCTCGCACATGTGTGCGCGCGCACGCACGCTCACACACACACACGCACACACACCACACACACACACACACACACACACACACACACACACACACACACACACACACACACTTCATTTGATGTTTTGATGATAGGTCAAACAATAAATTAAACAATTAAAAGTTTTTTGTATTATTGATTCAACAATTAAAACGTTTTTATTATTATTATGCTTCTTATTGTCACTGTTGTTCTTATTATTAAGAAGAGAAATCCTTATAATGATGATAACTATAACAACAACTATAATAAAAAAATAATAATAATATAACAACTAGCTTTATTTACTGTCAGACCATTAAATACAAGGTATCAAAATACACAAATCCAGTACAAGGTTTTTCTATGGAATTTGAAAATTGTGATAAAAAAAAAGTACCATATAAACTATATGTTTTTGAACATACCTTTTCCCCAAAGAAAGCTGTCTTTTCTGCGACAGGCCATGTTGTCGGTGGTGAAAAGCGAATGAAGTCATACAGGAAATGAGTGTCAGTGTCAAAGTTAAAGTAGGGCTGGCGGTGCCATACTTAAACCACCATGAGCTTCATTTACTGAAGTAGCCACAGCGCTGCACAGAGCATCCTCCTGGGGCTTCACATGTGGATGTGACGGAGGGCCAAATAGTGTGTGCGTGTGTGTGTGTGTGTGTGTGTGTGTGTGTGTGTGTGTGTGTGTGTGTGTGTGTGTGTGTGTGTGTGTGTGTGTGTGTGTGTGTGTGTGTGCGCAAATGTGCGCATGTGTGCGCGTGTGGGCGTGTGTGGGCGTGTGTGCGTGTGTGCGAGTGCGTGTGTGTGTGTGTGTGTGTGTGTGTGTGTGTGGATATATAGTTTTAAAGGACAAAATACCTCAAAATACCAAAATACCACCGTCATTAATAGGACATTTGAATTGTGAGGACATATTTAGTGTCCTCAGAATCCAAATATCCCTAAATCCTCATTTTTACGTTTATAAGTAATTTCAAAACAGTCTATTTATACTCATGATTCCACGACTCATAATTTTAAGTCGACTATTCAACTAATGTCATTTGAAAGGTTTTTATAAATTAGTCCATAAACCACCAATACCTGCATATGTTTGTACACGTAGGGCGATGCTTGTGTGTGTCTGTGTGTATGTGTGTGTGTGTGTGTGTGAGTGCGTGCGTGCGTGTGTGAATGTGTGCATGCGTGTGTGTGTGTGTGTGTGTGTGTGTGTGTGTGTGTGTGTGTGTAAGTACGTGTGTGTGTGCGTGTGTGAGTGCGTGCATGCATGTGTGTTTGTGTGTGTGTGTGTGTGAGTGTGTGAGTGCGTGTGTGTGTGTATGTGTGTGTGTGAGTGCGTGTGTGTGTGTGTGTGTTAGAGAGAATAGCTCCTTAAAAATGCCAAGGCTAACATACCACATTCTTACCTCAAAAAATATTTTCTTTGTTCATTGAAAAACATTTTTTGAGAGGGGTTTGTCTGCGGACTGCAAGAGAGTGGTATAACTGAAGGGGGCCTAACTTGTAGCCAGGGGCGTAAGTTGAAGTTGTCCAAATCACACAGAACCACACGAGATGTCAGAACGAGATGTTGTCGGCAAGATGACAGATCGTGTAGAGACGGTAAGAACAGTAAGAATATTTCCCTGAGAAAACCGTTTAAATTGAAGTGTATAAGTCATTTTTCATACAGTAGTAACTAGGGCTGGGTATTGTTTAAAGAACGACGATACCAGTACCAATTACCACCCTTAAAGTGATACTGATACAAGTAGAGTACTTCATTCAATACCTTTTCATTTCTATCATTTCTAATATATACCCATCATGTGAATGGAAGGATTCAGTTGCCTAAAATGAAACTACTCCAACCCATCCAAATGTTTTTTTACATGAATACATTTTGAAAGTGTTGAAATTATTGAAATATTTATTAGACAGCTGTACAAAACTGTACCATGAAGTGTTAAGGCAGTGTCATTTTGAGCAAATAGCCAGTGCGGGGGGAGTGATTATAGGAAAACCTCTTTCACTGTTCATATGGACACCTGACTGTTGTTTTAAGACGGACTTGAAAACGTTGTGAACGTATCCTTTAACTGTTGTAGCTGCCGCTGCGGTCATTGAGCCAATCACACGTCGCATTAAATCGAAGAACGTTTGCGTTGATTGGTCGCGAGCAAAACTACACGAATAGTCATTTTTGTCTAGATCTGGGTACAAAACGGATTGTTTGCCTGGAGATGTTTCGATACGTCTTGGTGTTGGGTTATTTCAATCGATGCCTTAAAGGTGTTGCGTACCAATACACAGCCTGAGTATTAACACATTGTAGTGGTAGTAGTATTGTTACTGGAGTAGATAATCTATTTTAACTTAACCTACCTTGCTTAGCGTCGTTATTAAAATGAGCAATATTTTTACGTTCTAGCCTGATAATAACTATGGGCGGGCAAACAGAACAAAAGAAGCTAAAGAGCACGATGATAATCATTGAATTAGTCCTAACCTTGCCTTAGCACGCTTGATGAACTGAAATGTAGAATACAATTAGTTAAGCTGTATGTTACTTAATGAAATAACATGGTATGAATTTGGATAGACAATGTAAGTGGTTGGCTGAACTGAGGTGTAAAATGTGTGTTAATAACTTTTTAATTAACGTTAAGGTTATAACATTACGGTCGTATGGGAGCCCTATCTGTGACATGGAACTTATATGGTTGTTTTCACATATCCCACACATAAGAAGTAAAAGCATTGTGGGAAATATTTATCGAGGCCATTTCCACACCAATCCGGCGAAACGTGAAAAGGCATCTTTATTTCTCCGTTTTACTCTTCCGTCAATGTTAAAACGCAGCTTTTCAGAAGCGCTCCCCCAAGTAGATAACGTTAAATTGAATAAAGCCTTGATAAAACACTGATCATCTCGTTCCAATGGCGCCCGTCAAGGAGTGGAATATATTAGGCGACAAGTGAACAGTCAGTTCTTGAAGTTGATGTGTTGAAAGGAAGAAAAATGGGCAAGCGTAAGGAACTGAGCAGCTTTGAAAAGGGCCAAAAGTGGCCCAAGGAAGGACAGCCAGTGAACCGGCGACAGGGTCACGGATGCCCATGGGCTCATTGATGAGCGTGGGGAGCAAAGTCTCGCCTGTCCGGTCCGATCCCACAGAAGAGCAACTGGAGATCAAATTGATGAAAACGTTAATGCTGCTATGATAGAAAGGTGTGAGAACACACAATGCAATACCTCAGAACACCTTCAGAGGCCTGTCGGAGTCCATGTCTCGGCAGGTCACAGCTGTTTTGGCAGCACGAGGGGGAGCTACATTCGAGGTCATTAGTGGTGTTTCTAATGTTGTAGCTGATTGGTCTATGTATATATATATATATATATATATATATATGTGTGTGTGGAATGAAAATGGTAGTTATGCATGTACTGTTACTACGGTTCTATGAATTCTGGATGACCGCCAGAGGCAGTGCATGTCCTTCTAGCAGACACATAGATAGAGTGTGCATACTAACAAAGTCATGTGTGACCTGGGATGACCCCTTACTTTGAAGGGCCGGTGTCATCCTGTCATCATTCTCTTTTCGCCTTCCTCGATTCTGAGTGACCCGGAAGCTCTGGCGGTCATCCAGAATTCATTATAAACCATGGTTACATGCGTGACTCTCGTTCTATTTCATTTTCCCTGACCGCCAGAGGCAGTGCATCATTTTGGATAACTTCATATGCCAACATAGTCACAAAGAATCTGCACTCACCTGACTGCAGACAGATTGGTGGTAGCGGCTGCACTGCTGCAGCAAAGGCCTGTGGCGCTGCCACATTGACCCTGTAGAACCGTGCAAGGTGCATGGTGAAGCTGAGGTAACCGTGGCACATATTTCATTAAGAGGTACTGCTCTCAATAAAACCCAGGATGTGGAAGCATGAATGACAGGTTGAATGACATGTTATGAGGTTGGCTGACATGACAATGACATGTAATGTTAAGGGGTACAGGGAAACTCTAGGCCCTGTACACAACAGCAATTATTTCCACCACGCACTTAGAAAGCCTCTGTGCCGACAAGGCTAAACCTTTTCTACGGTCCTCCGTGGCAAACAAACAGTGGATCTGACCAGCGAAATGCGGATGTCGCTTCAACATATATTTTGCGTGATCGGAGGAGGTAAAGCAGTTGTGCTTTGTCACGATTTCCATCTTGAATATGTGTGGGGTTGTATGCTGCCAACTCAATGGCCTGACTGAGATGGAGGGGCGGCAAACACTTTGGTAAAACTGAGGGATAGGCAACAGTGTGAACCATCTGCTTTCCAGCGCATGCATGGCAGGGAAATGGGGAGTGCATGGAGCTCCCTCACTCACTTTGCTGATATTATGGCTAAAAGAAATGCATTCTTGGCAGACACCCATTTTAGCTCTGACTGTACAAGGAGCTCAAACAGAGGTCTGTAAGTGCTTGTAATTCAGCAGGCAAATCCCATGAGCGTGCCCTTAAGGTTTGCAGGGGTCTTTTCCGCTGCACTCCTTTCATAAAGCTCTAAACTATGTGACCAAATAGTCTAATTCCCCACAGTTGCCCCATGGGCTGAGATTGCAGCTTGATAAACATTCAGGGCCCAGGCCGAGTGGTTTTGGTAATGCAGTGACTGCAAGAATAGTAATATAATTGGCACCGAGCACTTCTCCTGTACCTCCTTATTTTGACTGCACCACTGAGTAAAAAGTTTCCACCTGTCGGCATACTGCAATCTGGCGGAAGCTGCTCTAGAATTTTAAATAGTTTCCACTACCGAATCATCAAGTTCTCTGAGGAGTGGCTCTGGCCTTTTCGAGGCCAATCCCATAATTGCAGGCTAACGAAAGGCCGACTGGCGCCACTTTGAACTGATAGGCTTGACCCCTGAATGGAAGGCACAGGTACTGCCTGTGCTGTGGTGAAATTGGCATTTAAAAGTATGGCTCCTTGGAGTCGATGCATTTAAACCTGTCCCCCTCTGTGACATCATGGAAAATATATTACATACAACATACTCTATCTAGCGTTGGAAGGAATTCTTAATTCCAGTATTGGCCGTAACATGCCGCCCTTTTTGGGATAAGAAAATAAACCAAATAAAACCTCTCTAGCTGTGTCTTCTGACTCACAGTCTCGACTGCATTCTTTTCAGGGACATTTGATATCTCTTGGCTGAGTGTCGGAGATTTTACGGAGTGTTCTATGCTGGTCATTTTAACCCCCTTGAAGGGTGCCGGCCGATGTCGGAATTGGAGTTTGTACCACTGGAATAGAGTGGGCAAAACCCAGGCGTCTGTAGTTACAGTTTTCCAGCGGCTGAGGTGCTGTTGGGAAAACTGACGTCGCCAGTGGTGTGACCCCAACATAAGAAGTGGGCAAGACCGATTTGGGTTCGACATGCTAGGAGAACTTGCACCCCCATGCCCCGCAATTTGAACGGCAATTGCCAACAGCACACATTGAGCACTGGGGTTTCCGGGTTGGCTGGGCGCTGGTCGATTGGTGTGGTTGGCCATGGGGCGACTGGGTGGGACCCCTGCCGGCCAGGTTCGGGGCCCGGTGGATTGCGCATGGTGCTGGGTGGTTTCTGGGGTGGGGCTGACATCCGGGTGTCCTGCGCTGAGCGCACAATGTGGATCGGAGCGTACGTACAGCTAACAGTGATCCTGTGAGTGACACCCATACACATCGCTCCACATCTAAAAATACACAGGAACGTCCAGAAGAACTTTGGGCTTGTCAATCACACAGAATGTCCACCAGTAGTAGCAACACAAGTAGATGGTCCCTGGAGAGTTCACTCGTGCCATTTAAAAAAAAAAAGTAAAAGTTATGTTGTACATAAATGTTGACTAATTGATTGTTTTGTATACCGGTTTACCACTGTGTTTCCTCTGTCGTTTTTCTGCAGCGGTGGTGCTTTTAAGTGACGATTCTACATTTGTGGTTTATCTATCTATGTTTGGGCCTAAGTTATGATTCAAGTCGAGGTTCTAGTGCTAAAATGATTTTAATCGCAATATAATCATTACTTCTAAAACGCTGGACTATTTTTCTTTTCTTTTCTTTTTTTCTTCCCCCCCCCCACATTTTTCCCACATTCTGTTCTTTAGGTGTGGTGAATTGGAACTCATTTTCATAGTGCTGTCGAAGGACCTACAGAACTCTGTATCGAATCTGTTGCATTCTCTTTACAAAGACTGTGAAGCAAACAGGGGACGTGGACAGAGAGGAAAAAACCACAAGGATTCCACTCTGAAAATGATTGTGCAGGACACTGCAGCGTTGACCGTTTTAATTTGGCTGGAGGCGCTTTCTGAGTAACCTCTTCAACTCTGCCATCAGTGTCTACCATCACTGGGCTCGTCATTAAAAAGAAAAGCCCCCTCTCCCTCCAGTCCAAGGAGTTGAAAGCAGATACTGTTGGTGTTGTGTTGTCAAGCAAGTTAATCATGAAAATGTTTCCAAACTGAGAAAATAAATTTGATTCTGTACTCTGAAACTTGCTTCCTTTGCCTCATTGACAGTCATTTACATATACTTTGGCTAATTTCCCTTCTGAGCCGGTCCGCATAGTCTTGACAACATAGCAAGGAGGGCATGATTGTCATACATTTTAAATATTGACAGTATTAACATTGATAAATTGGGCACACATTCATTATGTTCAGTATATTTAGCATTATGGCCCACAGGCTACCGCAAAAGCCAGCAACTTCAATGTGTGCTTGTGCTAGTAATGCCGATTTATCTTCTTTATAGATGAGAAAAGTGCCATGCTTTCCACATAGGGAATACTCATCCAGATATCACAGGGTTTTTTTTTAAAGCAGCTGGTAAGCTTTGTTTAAGGATTTGATGAACAATAATCACAACGGCAGATAAATAGTGCATAACATCGTTATAAATATAATGATGTGATGAAATATTAACACCACTGCACATAGAGAAAAAAAAAAAAAAAAAAATAGTATAAAATGCACCGATTTCACCTTGTGATAACCTAATCATCTGCAAAAAAGAAACATATTTTTAAACACAGGTTGTTTTGATCTGTCAATAATTTGTTGCTCTTCATTCTTTATGCAAATTCTGTCTTTTAAATTCTCATTGAACATCATATCTTAGTTCATTCTTTATGCCAACGAGTAGTCGTAGTAGCTAATTAAAATAGATGAGAAACAGATGAAAGCCAGAATGCCCTCGGAGGGTCATACACCTTTAATAAAGATGGGGGCTTGACTTTAAGTAGGAGTAACTTGTAGTCTTGCAGGCTGCAGAGAAACACATCTGCATTTACTTTTTTTTTTTTTTTTACCTATTTCCCTAAACTTTTAGCCCCCTCTAGTGTGCAGTGCAATGACAAACAAATGACATGATACGTTGTGACGCTTATAACTAAATAGTTGACCCGCGTTGTTGAATATTATATCGGGGCGATCGGAGGCGCGCAGAGTCAGAATCTGTAGAAATTGGCGTTTCACGGCCATTTTCAAGAAGACAGATGGGGACGGTTCTCCGTCTCTTGCATTAGTAACTGTGGTGCACACCGTGGAGAAGGTGAGCTGAGGTCGAGGCTCAGAAGGAGACGCGGGCAGGAGACGCGCTCCGGAGGAACCGCGCTCTGTTCGCTTTTTTTTAACATCGCCTTTCTGAAGAGTTGAAAGCATGCAAGCCATCAAGTGTGTGGTGGTGGGAGATGGGTAAGTTTGTTTGTTTTTGTTTGTTTGTTTGTTTGTTTATTTGTTTTTGGTTTTTTTATAGAAGTTTCACTGCAAGGAGTTTAAGTTTGAGTTGGTGCGCTTTTACTTTTACGCTGAGCCCACGTTCAGTAAAACAAAAAAAGGTTCCATTTCACTATTTTCTATAGATATAAACTTGGTTAAATACTTTAGACTTGGCAGTGACACTGGTGAGAGCTCCAGGCAAGTTTCCTCAAAAAAAAAAAAAAAGTATGCTGAACATTTCAAGAGGTTTATTTGTCACATACATATACATAGGTTCATACATATATGCAGTGAAATGTATAATGTTAACTCCCATACTCTCTCTCTCTGTCATATATGGCTCTTGGTCCGTTACTTAAAAAAAAAAATGTGATAAAATCTTGGAAACATACATTTTGGAAACAAAATGGATGCTTTTCGCAAAGAGGAAGTAACGAAAAACGGTGATGTCGATGCCTGTGTATTTTGTTCTGCGGCTCCCAGCATGCTGCGATGCAATGATGCTGCCATTGAACGGCATGGCAGAACCCCCTCCCCACCCCCTCTACCCCCACCCCTAAACCCCTGACAGAACAATTCCCCCCTGTGATTCTTTTACACCTCCATTCAGTTCCTCAAAGAGGGGAGTCAAGCCAGGGCCACGACCCCCCTCCACAGCCTTTTGAAATAGAAGTTGGTTCAAGAAGAAGCGGATTTTAATACACGCGATCGCCCTTGGTTGAGCATCCGAGTGTTGAAATGCTTGATGTCTCTCTCCCGGACAACCGGCCCCAATACTTCTGGGGGTGAGACTGAAATCCACCGAAGTGCCCTGTGGAGTCCACACAGTTGCTTGAGACAAATGTCAGCGGTGCCGTGGTGGGGAAAGCACCGGAAAGCCGCACTTGAGTGGAAGTCGAGATGTCTTTTCAAAAAAACGACTCTGGCAAAAATGAAAGTCAATCTTTACAATACGACCTCAGTAAAAGTCTTAAAGTAGCTGATATTAAAGGTACTTAAATATCAAAAGTAATTATATGGTATGAAATGTATTTAAGTGTATCAAAAGCCAGATTTTTAAGCTATGAGCTCAGATTTATTTTGCCCTGACTTTATTCTGGTTACAAATATTTCCGTGTTTCTTTTTTTAAGAGGCACTTCATTCGGCAAGACACGTCTTTCACTCTTACATAAGGACACTTTTTTTTGTAAACATGGTGTTCCTTTCCATCAGTTGTAGCAGGTGGTGGTGGCCTGTGGTTGTTAAGTAGCGATGCCGCAAAAATGAAACTTGGCACGGGCGGGGTTGCCAGGTTTCCATGACAAACCCAGCCATCCCCCAACCCGCGGACACAGACAACAACCCCCTTCAACACTTAAAAAGTAGCCCAATTCCGCGGACCTGGCAACTCAGGCTGGAGATATGAGAAATGTATCGGAGTTAAAGTATACTTTTTTGGGGCTAAACGAAACTAAAGGTAAAAATCAACAGAAACAACAGGACGTCATGGCCTGAAGCGGAACCTGTTTTCCTTAATTACACCCGCTTTGGACTTCTTTTGCCAATGAATAAAATGTAATTGAATGAGCTTGCATGCGATGCCTCCTGGTCGGGTACAGTAGAACTTTGCCGTTGCTTTGACAGTCAGTGCAAGACTCCAGCCCGAGCTGTCTGCGTGGGCAGCTCCGCCGTGGGCAGCAGAGGACAGCATCCAAGAGAGCTGGCGAGAGGCTTTCACACAACATAACACAAATAATTGGGTTTGAGGTGACAGATACTTTAAACAGATTGTGACCGACGGGGCGACTGAACTGTCCTCCCTGTGTCCCTACTGTCAGGAAGCGCCTCTGTTCCCTCATTTTCTAAAACATGTGCGCACACATGCTCAGTCACAACCATCAATATGATTGATGCCTGGTGTAGAAAGAACGTCCAGAGAACAGAATAGATGTATTCCAGCCCATGGGCCAGATCGAACCGCTAACACACATAACACATACTGTAAGTCGATGGGTTTAGAGGCGAGGACCAAATGGTGGGCGGAAGTGAAAGCATCCCCGCAAAGGCGACGGCCATCTGCCGGCTACAAAAAAAAACAAAAACCCGAAACAAAGGTTTTCTGACCTAATCTTTACTGAGTTTGGATTTGTCGCCGTTCTGAAACTCCCCATGCAGAACCAGCAGATAATGGAAGTGAGAGATGGGGTTGAGACAAAGGGCCTTTTTGCTCGTCCGCGATGGGAAGGCCTTGAAACCTATGCATGAACTTATGTGAACAAGTTTGCTGCTTGGAATCGATGGATAGATCGCCCAGTTGTTGGTGTGAGCGGAGGAGACAGGATGTCGTCCTTGACGCCAACAATGTCCATTGTCATAACAGGCGCCGGGCGCAAGGCTATTCAGGACTAGAAAACCAACCCTCTCGGCGTGCTTTTCAGGGGCGGCGGCGACTAACAAAGCCGGCGGCCTCGCATTCCTCAGCTCCTGCCCAAACACGTTCACCTGAGCTGCTGCTCTGCCACGGAATTTCACTCTCCCGCACCAGGTGGATGTCACAGCCTTCTCAGGCAGAAAAATAAATCTATATCGAGAGAAGTCAAACCAAAGAAGAAGAATCTTTAATTTTCATGCAACGCACCACACTACAACACACAGTGAAATGAGGCCTCTGCATTTAACTCATCCTGGCTTGTCCTCCCTCCCGGGGGGGCAGCCAGGAGCAGTGGGCAGCATTCATCGACGCACCGGGGGACCTGGTGACAAGTGTCCATCGCTGGTCAGACGATGAGTGCCTGTTTTTGGTGAGGGTCCTTACTGACGTTAGGTGGAGGAAACCCCGTGGGAGCACGGGGAGAACATGCAAACTCCACACAGAAAGGCTCCTGAGTGAAGTCAAGTGAAGTCAACAAGCTCAATTCTTACTCCTTTGTGGACGAGATATCTAACTAGGTCCTGAGATACACCCCATGACGAGTGAAGCATTTGGAAATCCTCGAATTAATAGAGTGGTGTTTTTTTGGGTGACCAGGAATCAGATGGAGGTGGTATACCTCTTGAACTTGAACTTGAATTTGAACTATACACGCACGCACACACGCACGCAGGCACAAACACACACACACACACACACACACACACACACATACACGCACACACACACACACACACACACACACACACACACACACACACACACTCACATAAGATCCCACTTTCTTTGAGCGACACTCAAGAATTCTCCTGCAGCACCAGACCTGCAGTGAACTGCATCTGATTGCTCAATCTGCCTTTCAGTGCCGTGGGGAAGACGTGTCTCCTCATCAGCTACACCACCAACGCCTTCCCGGGAGAGTACATCCCCACCGTGTGAGTGTCTCGTGCAGTCATTTAGTTTCATATTCCATCCCCAAACCTGCTCCAACAAAAGTCAGCCAAAAGCATTCAAAAATCAAATTTGTTGCAGCGAGCAGGCTACGAAATAGCGCTGATTGGCAGGGCGCATGTGGCAGCGCTCGTTTGAGATCGTTTTTTTTTTGTTCCCCCAGAACCTTTAATTAATTTGGATGAAACAAATTTTATGTTTCAGGAAAATAGGATATCGAGGCTCAGTATTAATTTAAATAAAAAAAAAAATAAAAAAAAAAGCTTTTGCAGAGCAACCATCTGCTTCAGTCAATCAGGACATTGTTTCGAGTCGATAAATGAAACATGTTTTTTGTTGCACATCATCATGTTCACTAATTTAGTCTTAACCCCTCCTATCACCCAAATGATGCTCGTCCTCCATGCAGGTTCGATAACTACTCTGCCAACGTGATGGTGGACAGTAAGCCGGTCAACCTTGGCTTATGGGATACGGCCGGACAGGAGGACTACGACCGACTCAGACCACTGTCCTATCCTCAGACGGTAACACGGTGTTTTTTGAGACGCTCATTACAAATAAACACATACTAGACTACTACACTAAAAAGACTTTGAGTCTCCCTTTAAACCATTTACATCCTCTCCTGATGATTCACATCGTATAATATATTCAAGTCCTTCCTGACCAGTTGACTTTTCACCCACGCATACACAAATTTCGTGCTAGCTGCTTCTGACTGGAGTAGAGCAAGCGTTGCAGTCACGCCAGCGCAGCCCAGCTGAGCCTTCAAAATAAAAGTCCTACCAACTTAAGCAATATATAAATAAATGACAGCAACTTAAACCAGTACTCAATTACAAATTGGTCTCACAAATGTAAATAAATATTGTAGGCATACAAATTATGACAAACGTAACCAATATTATGGCAGTTACACTAGGGATACACTGTACTGGTGCCAATAAGAGTATTAGATATCAGTCCACATCGGGATTAGATAGAGTAACAAAACCCTTACACCAACGGTCAAATCAAGCATTATGTAAATTCACACATTGAAAAAATATTTTTTTCAACATAGAAGCATGTTTGAGGTATGTGATGGACAAAGAAAACAGAAGATTTATTAAGTCAATCATTATGTCCTGATAAGTCTAAACTAATCTTCCGTAAGGCTGTACTGTTCATTTATCCTGTGCAAACGCGAAGCACTTAGGCTTCACTGTTAAAATTAACGGTGAAAATTGGGCCGCATCTCCGAAAGAACAGAATTTTCCCATTGGCTGCGTCTTCCCATCGCCTTTTAGCGGCGGCAGGGAGCTACGACGCCGACCGAACTTATGGATGACTGGGCCGCTCCCGGTTCAAATAGGTGTTCAAATAAACCTCAGTGACATCTGATGCCTGACATTCTCCATGTCTCTCCGCACCTCCAGGATGTGTTCCTCATCTGTTTCTCGCTGGTGAGCCCTGCGTCCTTTGAGAACGTCAGAGCCAAGGTGAGTCCACGCTTTACGTCAGAATCTGTCCACCATGGCTTCTCGAATAGAAGGAGGCGATATTGATCGACGATAATAATCGTAATAAAAATATTAATAATAACTATGAGTCTCCCTGCGTAAGACAAACCTGCACAGTGGGCCGCAAACAAAAAAACAAAATCTGTTTAGTCTATCCCACAAATCTGAAGCCCTTGACAGCCCTCGGCTGAAACTTGGATCCTGGTTCAGTCGCCATGGCAACATTCAGTGATATCCATTGTACAAATGCTGCCTTCAAAGGCACGGCGTGGCCGGCTTCGGGTGACAAATGAAAACCTTTTATGGAGCAGGGAGAGGTGGAAAGGAGGCAGACGTTCTCGGCCAAATGCATGTTCGTAATCGAGGGTGTTAACTGTGAACGCGGTCATCGCGGTCGCATTCTATTCATACGTCAGCGTTGGACTTTCAATGACTTCAGTTGACCTTGCTCGAGCCTGCATGCAGCTAAATAGCGTTTAGAATCGTAACCTTGTTAACGTTGTGATTGGAAGTGGAACATCGTGTTTATATGTCATTGTATGTACAGTAGGTACATGTACTGTAAGCATCTTTCTATCTTTCTCACGTTTATTGTTCAATTCAGTTCTGGAGGCCAGATTACATTAATCTGGTTGCTCCGCTATATTTCTGTTCTTTGCCCGCAGGGGGATGGGAAATGAAATAATATTATATTCTTTGTGATTCGCGACCAACACATTTTTTGTGGGTGTATTTCACATTTCTCCCTTGATGTGCCTTCTAAGTGTGTCCGTCTCGCAAAGCTATTTGTCTGCAGGGAACCGTGCGGCACATGCAAGTGAAAGATAATAATCAAAACGTTTGCTGATGAAGTGAAGCTGCTCGGACAGCACCGGCGGCTCCAAATTCAACACGTTGCCTGCGCTCGCGTGGGTTCTTGACCGCTGTAGGCGTTCCTGAGAGGCGCTCTGGCCGGGCTGCTCGGAACCCGCTTGGGAGAGGGCCATCCAAAAGTGCACGGCAATAAGATGATGCTGAAAATGAATGATGGGATTCACTCCAAGCTTTTATGAGATGACCTTTGGGACATAATTGTGGCTGCTTTCATTGAATAATATAAATAGTAGTAATAATAATAGAAATCTGAAATGATAATACGGGTACTCCTCACTTAATGACCTACCTGTTTAACGACCGTTCGGACTAAACCACCAGCTCTCTGACCAGTCTGTATTGTGCGCTGTATTGTACAATACTGCGGCGTCTCAGCAGCAAACATCTCATTGCTCTTCACACTTTATATAATATATATACTATAAATACTAGAAAATATAAATATGCTATATACACTCTATATACTATATAACCTATATATACTATTTATACCATATACAGTATATAGACTATATACACCATATACACTATATACACTATATATACTATATACACTATATACACTTTATATACTATATACACTATATACACTATTTACACTATATACACTATACAGTATATACTATATGTACTATATATACTATAAACACTGTATATACTTTATATACTATATACACTATATACTATATATACTATATTCACTATATATGCTCTATATACTATATACACTGTATACATCTGCTCTCATCACTGTTCTCAGTCTCATTCCCGCAGTTTGTCAGTATTCACTACACTAACGTTCTCAATGGCCACGCCCCTTACCGTGAAATAACACGGGTCCTCGCTTATCGGCCAATTCACTTAACGAACTGGTCCTAGGAACAGAAGTCTTTTGTTAAGTGAGGAGTACCTGTAAAAAAAAAAAAAATAATAATAATAATAATATTAATAATAATAATAATAAATCTGAAATGGAATCTAGTCACATCTGAATGTTTTGAAAGGCGGAGAGATGACACTGAAGTGTGGACACGAGGACAGGCTTCAGTGTTCCTCATGAGCTCTCGTTCAACTCAATTACGGCAGGGCTCTCGAGCTCCGCATTCTTCATTACTCCATGGTAACTAGGGAGAAGGGAGCCGGGGTTTCATTAGAGCCATGTCAGATCAAATCAAAAGGACCGCTCACAGGTAGCAGGGGCGGGGGAGGGTTAAGATAAACGCTGCTTAGTTGGCAGAGCGGCTCGCTAATTGAAGGCTTCAATGTGGAGAAACAAAAAAAACCTCTGCTCTGTGTTTCACTGGACGCCTTCAAAAACCCACTAATCAGCTCCGACCTTGTGAGGTGCGCTCCTCGAGGGCTCGCTGATTGGTTTGGTTTGTGTTCGCTTCCGTTGTCTTGCTGCAGGCCTATTGGGTTCACTCAACCGCTGCACTTTATTTGTCTCCTTTGGGGAAAAGTAAATTTTATTTATTTATTTATTTATTTATTTATTTATTTATTTATCTTTTTTGTAAAGGTAGGAGGGTTTCGAGGCCTTAAAATGGTCCAAACAAGACATTTGCGTGGGCCTGGGGGCTATTTACAGAATCCTGAAAAAAGGATTTTTCTGCACATCGGAGATCACTGATTTTGAAGACCCTGCCGGATTGTCATTTGCACTAATCGATTTATTCATTGCCTTGTCATAACTTGAAAGTTAGAACAATCCCATTACGTCACTAAAGTGTCTGCAATATGTTTAGACATTCTACTGTAATTGCAAGATGACCAGAATAAGATTAAGGCATCCAATATAGGGGAGGTCAATCTAAGACTACTGATTTATTATGGCACAATACATTGTATAATGACCTATTTGATTAAAAAATACACGTTCAATTTCTTTTTTTGCCGAAAATACTTGTGATATTGTTGGGGAATGGGACAGATCTGGAAATTTTGACCACTCCACGACTAAGGAGTTGCTCTGTCGTGTGACAGACCTGACACTGGAACACTTAAAGCTGATTTGAGATACCAAAGAAATTGCTCATATATTAAAGAATCAACTAAGATAAGTCAGGTTTCAGGCAGCTCCAGCTATCAGAACATTTTTCTGGTTGAGCACAGTATGGGACCAGAGAGTCGATATCATTGTTCTTAAGTGGACACACGTGTGTGTGTGTGTGTGTGTGTGTGTGTGTGTGTGTGTGTGTGTGTGTGTGTGTGTGTGTGTGTGTGTGTGTGTGTGTGTATGTGTGTGTGTGTGTGTGTGTGTGTGTGTGTGTGTGTGTGTGCGCGCGCGTGCATGCGCATGCGTGGGTGTATGTATTGCCCTCCCTCTAGTGGTACCCAGAGGTGCGGCACCACTGCCCCACCACCCCCATCATCCTGGTGGGCACCAAGCTGGATCTGCGGGACGACAAGGACACCATCGAGAAGCTGAAGGAGAAGAAGCTCAGCCCCATCACCTACCCCCAGGGCCTGGCGCTGGCCAAGGAGATAGGTGAGCTCCGGATCGCGCTTCTAAATGGGAACTCTCAATACAAAGCTTCCTGCCCCGACGCGGCGCATTGGGTTTTATTTTTTCCACGATATTTTGTGTATTTTTGTCCCCTGTCAGTATTTGAGCAGCCTTCCTACAAGAACAAATCTACCTAATAGATGTTGGCTGTTTTAATTGTTGGACTTGATTTGTCCAGACTGGCTCCTTAGCACCTCAGTGTATAAACAATAATGAATCATCACTGGATGAATTCGCTTTTTAATTAGATGTGTAAGTAGGAGGTATTTAAGTGCTCATGCGCCAAGTAAATCCCCTTTTCCTTAGTCTCTCTCCACAAAAGCCTTTAGCCTTGATGATTCATGAGCAGCAAGGGTTTCACACATAGAATTAAGCACGAGTCACGACATGGAAATCATTAGCGCTGCAGTGTATTTGAGCTTTCATCCTGTCGCCTTTGCCGATGTGTGCGTTTTGCGTTGAAATCGCCTCATCTCCGTATGTCGCAGATTCAGTGAAGTACCTAGAGTGCTCCGCCTTAACCCAGCGGGGGCTGAAGACGGTTTTTGACGAGGCGATCAGAGCGGTCCTGTGTCCGCAGCCCACCAAGGTGAAGAAGCGCGGCTGTCAGCTGCTCTGAGGACGCCGCCCAGGTTCACTGTCGCGCGCCGCCGCGCTCAGGGATCTCACGTAAAACTGGCTTTTTAAGAAATAATGTCGGCTACAACTCTACAGTCTTATGTTCCGCCCTCTGTGTAGACTTGGAAACCGGCAGCGTGATAAAGTCTCTCCAATATGTTGCGACATCCTACTGTAATTGCATGATGACTAGAATAAGATTAAGGCATCCAATATAGGGGAGGTCAATCTAAGACTACTGATTTATTATGGCACAATACATTGTATAATTACCTATTTGAATAAAAAATATGTGTTCTATTCCTTTTTTTGCTGAAAATACTTGATGTGATATTGTTGGGGAATGGGACAGATCTGGAAATTTTGACCACTCCACGACTAAGGAGTTGCTCTGTCGTGTGACAGACCTGACACTGGAACACTTAAAGCTGATTTGAGATACCAAAGAAATTGCTCATATATTAAAGAATCAACTGATTGTATTATTGTTGTGATTCGCTCAAAATTGTTCTCTGTGGGACCGCGGGACCGTCTCAAGGTGATGTCTCTCGCTCGCCTTCTCTTGTCCGTTCTCTCAGCCTGTCGGTCCCTCTCTCTCTCTCACACTCACGCACTGCGATATAAAGTGACAGCTGGAGCTCCCGGGAGGATGTTCAGGTGAAACATCACAAAGCCAAAGGAAAGCAAACGGACATACTGGCATCCGGGAACGACATATGGGATAATAGTTTACCATAGTCATACGTCCACTCGTGTCTATGTCCGGCATGGCCTGGTTCACTTTCACTTACTAGAGGATTTATTTTACACCTGGTGAAGGTTGGATCAATGGTACAATCAGATTTGTCGATAAACATTCGAAAACAAGAAAAATTCTATGGTTTCCATTTCCGGTTGCTTATCCACTCAGAAAGACCATTACAGGCCCAGGTAAAGACGGACAAACATAGTGGCTTTGTAATATAGGGCTATAGAAGGAAGAATACAATAAATTATACCCCAAACTTCCAGTATTCATGAGGTTCCCTCGTTGAAGCCACTACAACATCTGGTTAAAAATATATATATATTGGCGTCAGGGACGAACTTCCATCTCCTTCCAGGCATTCTCCTTCTGGGAAGGCTCCACCCGAGCTAGAAGGCGTCTCGGGGCGCGTTTATGCAAACGATGGCTCAAAGATGATTGGCTGCAATCCAGAATCTACATTAACCAGCAAATCAATCATGATTTACCGTGTGATTTTCTTCGGAGCTCCAGCTAAAACGACATTGACGCATTTCATTTTTTTTTCTCTCAGTCGTGTCCTTGAGATATCAAAGCGGATGAAACATTGGCTGTTGTTGATGAATGAAATATGAGGGACACGTGATGAGGAACTAACCCAAGGCGTGTTAAAGGTTTCACAGCACCTGGCGGAGGTATTGCGGCACAGAAGCGTTTCAGGACATTGTATCTGCGGGAGAGGCTCGAGAGCATCTAACCGGGCGGACGGCGCTCACAGCACTGCCATTGTCCCATTTCGTTAAATGTGATTCAGTAACCTCATGATGCAGAGTGAATAAAAAGGAAAACAGGCAGACGATAGATTCTGTGGCAAGGGGAGATTCCGAGAGCACGGCGTCATTATTACCAGTTTACTGGTGAATGGCGTTTGGCTGTAAACATGTTCTTCAATGAGAAGGCTTTGCCGGGGTGTTCTCCTCGTAATACTTTCTTGACGCTGGCATCACATCATAAGGGTTTAGCCATCTCGGTCAAACTTTGAAATACACTCAAAACAACACACTGTGATTATGCGCCAACGGAATATTTTGATGTGCGGGGGTAAACATTGCGGCTGCTTACCATATGTACATGTAAAGCATCGAAAGGAGCTGAAGCGAGTAGAACTTCTTACGTCGTGGCTAGTTCGCAAGACATCAAAATGTGGAGGAAAGTAATTCGCACAAATAAGTTGGAAACGTGCTCAAAGAGCATGTTTCATTGCATGGATGCAAACAAGATGTTGTGAAATGAAATACGAAGTCTGTTAGCGAGCATGAGCCTGTGTGTGTGTGTGTATGTGTGTGTGTGTGTGTGTGCACGCGTGTGTGTGCGTACGCACGTGTGTGTGTGTGTGTGTGTGTGTGTGCGTGTGTGTGTGTGCAGGCGCAATGTCGGTGTACTGTATGTGTGTGTGAGGGAAATAAGAGAGGAGAGAGATCAAATATAGAGGCAACACAGCAGATATAGACAAACAGGCAGACAGACAGACAGACAGACAGACAGACAGATAGACAGATAGATAGATAGATAGATAGATAGATAGATAGATAGATAGATAGATAGATAGATAGATAGATAGATAGATAGATAGATAGATAGATGGACAGACGACGGACGGATGGAGGGACGGACGGACAGATAGACAGATAGAAGAGTGATAATACAGTGATAAGAAGTAGAGAGATAAGAACATCCACTGTTGTCACCCTGTGGGATCAGCTGCAGTGTGTGTTTGATCCCCCATCACCCCGGTGGCTCCAGCAGCCGCAGGACGGAGCAGAAGAGTACCGAACTCTGCCTCCGATGTTCGACGGTGTGCAGAGAGCGGGGCCTCGTTTAATGTGCCTCGCCCTCAGTGCCTGAGCTTCCCTTCACTTCGCTTCACTTCACCACGCTTCACTTTTTTTTTTTTTTTTTTTTCCATTTACCGAGAGAAGCTGGTCATACTGCGCTGCGCCCGGGTATCAGGCGTCTGACCCGAGGCCAATCAGAAAAACCGACTGTGTGGTCCGCGCTGTGCGACGTGCAAAGCATCGCCGCCCTGCCGCGCCGGAATGGCCTCGACTCGACTGGCCGCGCCGGTGACAGTCACTGCTGTTTATCACACGGCTCTGCAGAACGCTGGTCAACGGCGGCAGCCAGCGGTCAGTTATTTCTGAGTAATGGCCGCTGTCACGGGCGACCACTTCTCCACCCGCGTTCACGCCCCTTGTGTTGAAGAGATGAATGTGGATTTGTCCGGTTTCACATTTATAACAGTAAATTATTTAGGTTATATGTTATGTGAAGGGCAAATTTTGTGCTGGCTACTGTGGTTTTCCCCAGCAGAAAAAAAATAGGCATACTAGTTATAAAATAATTTCAAAAATCAATATTCTATGTTAATGCATTTTAATATTTAGTAAGCAGCCTTGTAAGGAATACAGAATCTGTCAGAGGGTTATTTTGCGATGGTGACCGACTGGCTGCACATTGTCCTTTACTTATTACACCGAGGTATTTTGGGTTCTTTGTTGCTTGTTGTGTTATTGTGGTCCCAGCTTGTTCAGAGGCTGCAACCATATAATACGTTGTTACTCCCAAGGACTTCATCTGGGCTTTTCTAAAAAAAGAATGAAATTCTAGCTGTAGCTATTGCAATATGTGCTGTTGCCATTTCATCCCGGGGTGTCCTCTTAACGCTGCAGAGAATGAAAGTAATTTTTAATTTACAGGGGCCCTGTAAATCAGGGCCCCTGTAAGGTAAGGGAGGTAAAGAGGTTTGAGTGAATAAAAACAAAAAAAAAAAAGAAAAAGGAAATAGATCACTGCATAAGTCATCTTGTGGTTTACGCCACGCACCCAGACCAAACGGCCAAATGTCTTGACAGAAGTGGTGGTTGGCGAGATCCTCGGCCCACCGGCAGCCAGAGAACAGACGCCCACGCCCTCCGTGCGCCAGCCCCCTGTGAGCGCACCGATCTAATAACCTCAGACATTATCCAACATAAGGTGCAAACCAATCAAAGTGCCCCCCTCCACACACACACACACACACACACGCACATGCACGCGCACGCGCACACGCACACACACACTCACACACAGACACACACACGCGCACACACACAACCTCCACCAGTTAGCAGCCGCACAAGCACAGAAGCCTCACGTCATTGGCTCGGTTGTGGTAATACCTGGGCTTTGGGGAATTTGTCGTGAATTCAAAATTCAGTTATTTGTAATAACGAACCGAGGCGGGAATGGAGGCGAGTGGTTTGGCTTTGACTATTTGCGCTGCCACAAATACATAAGAGTGCATGGAGGATACATTACCACCTGATATCAATGCGCGGCGAGAGCGCTCGTGTCATGCGATACCGGTTCATTTAAACTTTACTTTTCTGCAGCAGATCATGCAGATCTGGGAGAGGAGGAGGAGGAGGAGGCGGATGGAGTGTTGTCATGGCCGTTTGAATGTGGCCACGGCATCCTTTGTGCTTCGGGGGGAAAAGGAGAACAAAAGACAAGGGCAAAAAAACACCATCAGTGCTCATGAGCGATTAATAATCATTTGGTTGTGAGGATGGCCTGACCTTACAGGACATAATGATCTATTGATTTTGCTCTCTTGTTTTTCCCCCAGCCAGCACTTTTGTTCGGGGACAAATGATGCGAATGCTGTCAGTGTTGCCATGTACACAGATGAATGGAACACACCGACATCCCAGCTGTTACACGAGACCCCCGGCACCAATAGAGCGTTGTTGCCGCTGTTATGGCTCCAGCGCTCCCGCTAACCGACCCTGGGGAGGGCGGGTGGGCGGGCGTAGGGGGGGTGATTTACAGTAGATGGTGTAAAGCCGCGAGGACCTCCTCTGGATGTACAGTATCTTGACATCACAAACACATTTCACTGCTGGCTTTTGTTGATGCCTCGAAGGCCAAAAGGTTACCGCCCCGGTCGTTATTATCACTTTGCCTATGATAACAGCAGCGCAGCCTTCAGGATCACACTCAAGCCTCCACTCAACAGTCGTTAATGAAAAAAAAAACCGCGACGCTCTGTGGCTCAAAGTCCTGTTTCATTCCATTGACGCTGTCTTTCTTACTTCTACTGTCGGTGAAAACTTTAAAGAACGGCGTCGACTTTGAGGATGTTCAAAACATGAATTAAAAAAATAAAATAAAATAAAGTTGAAAAAAATACAACATTTAAATGTTATTAAATTGTGATGAAAAATGATGTCAGGAGAGTGGCCAATGTGTTATTTATTAGAATATTGTTAATAATTACCTATTTTTAAATACGATTTAATCGTTTTTCATGTGAAGTCCACATTTGACCTATGTTACAGTGTTTTGTCCAACTTTTAAATGGAATAAAGTTATTTTTATGCTTGACTAATGGGATCTCTAAAGTTATTATTGAAGCTACAGGATATAGACAACGTGCGTTCATTTGGAGGTTGTTGGGTGGAGCCTTGGAACCGGCCTGGCCTGGGGGAATGGGTTTGAATGTGGAATTGAGTGTCTTCCGTGTTGAGAGGAACCGGGCTTGATCCTCATGCACCCCGTGCTTTCCATTCATTATTTATTCAAGCGAGCCTTTTGATAGCGCTCGTATGGCCCCGTGGGGTGGGAAATTGGCCTACTTTACACCACCATATGGACCTGTGTTTATTGGAACTTTTAAAAGACGACAAACTTGGATTACTTAGTCGTAACTAGGTGACGGAGTGTGGTGTGCATCTGTGATTCATACTGACCACAGAGGTGGAGGAGAAGACAGATGATAGATCTATCTATGTGTCTATCTATCTATCTATCTGTCTGTCTATCTATCTGTCTGTCTGTCTGTCTGTCTGTCTGTCTGTCTGTCTGTCTGTCTGTCTGTCTGTCTGTATCGATCTATCTGTATATCTGTCTGCCTGTCTGTCTATCTATCTAGCTGTCTGTCTGTCTGTCTGTATCTATCTATCTGTATGTCTGTCTGCCTGTCTGTCTATCTATCTATCTGTCTGTCTGTCTGTCTGTCTGTCTGTCTGTCTGTCTGTCTGTCTTCCTGTCTATCTATCTATCTATCTATCTATCTATCTATCTATCTATCTATCTATCTATCTATCTATCTATCTATCTATCTATCTATCTATCTATCTATCTATCTGTATGATTGTCTGTCTGTCTGTCTGTCTGTCTGTCTGTCTGTATGTCTGTCTGCCTCTCTGTCTGTCTGTCTATCTATCTATCTATCTAGAGAGGGGGAGAGAGAGAGAGAGAGGGAGAGAGGGAGGGAGGTGCAGAGAAAGCCTGGGTTTTAACGCCTCCTACTTTACTCTCTGGGCTCCATCAGCAGCAGTCCGTTACCTAGTTACCAGGAAGAGGCTGATGGAGTCATGTCATGCTGGAAACAGGTGGAAAAGTAGAGACACACACCACTGTGCTCTTACTCGTTATTACAGCTGTAATATTTTTCTTTTTTTTTAATATAAACATTTAATCTCCGGACTGAAGACTAGGAAGATCGGCGTTTGTGGGAAGTCTCCCAACTGGTAAGACAAGAGTAGAAATAATGAATATTCTACTATTCCTTTATTATTCATGTCATATTTATATGCACATTATTATTATTATTATCATAATTATTATTGTTGTTATTGTTATATTTACTTATTATATGTGGGAGATACTGAGGCAGCTATGTGGTTTTGTCGGGAATAAATATCATAGATCTTTTGGGTTCTTCCTCCATCTGCTGAAGATCGCATGCGCGTGTGCCCGCGGCAAGGGCTTAGAATGCGGCTTGAGTTAATGATCCAGATGATACAGATCATACACAATACACGGATTATACAGATTATTAATATTGGGCATTATATTTATTTTTACGCGCTGCGGTGATTGGCGACTGTTGGGAAATCTACAGGAAACGCACTTGTTGAAAACCAATAAGTTCGAGAAAATAAAAATACAAAACACAAGCGGAGCGCATTGCAGCTGGATTGATGTTTCTTTGGAAGAGATGAGTTTTGTATAGATTGCGTTTAGTTTCACACGAGGGCTTGATTCACATTTTGATAACTGTGCTTTCTTGGCTTGTGTTTTTCCATTGTTTGTGCCTTTGGGCTTCAAGTGACTTTACCTTGACTAAAAGTTTATATCAAATGATATATATATATATATACATGTTATATTGTATCTATGCATGGATACAAGGGAAGATAAAGTTTCCAAGAAAAACTGTATTTAAGTCTACTCAAAACACTGGACAAAAAGCCAAAGATTCACCCAAAAATCTAATTTAGAGGTTTTTTTAGAATCCTCATCTCGATATATTTTCAAATAATAAAGAAATAAATATGCCTCACATTATTATGCCCAATAATCAATGTGATTCAAGTTTCCTGAATATATATATTTTTTTAATTTAAAGTGGTAAGATTATTTTGTTACAAAAATCTCATATTTAATATGTATTCCATATATATACTGTATATAGCTGGCACTTTATAAGGAACAGCTGTGCAGTGAATTTGTGGTATGCATGTGCTCCTCTATATGCTGTTTCTATTGTTGATGGCGGTGACACACAAGAAGTAAAATGCGACCACAGGGAATTTGATAAAGCACCGTAGGTATCTGTGGTCAAGGCTCAAAAATGTCGATATGGATGAACTTTAATATGTAAGATACTTACATATGTCTTAAATATCAGATATAGATAATATATCATTCCAAGATGTGGTCATTTCTTGAAAGGACTACAATGAAACTGTAGTCTTGGTGACATTACGACTGGAGTGCTTATGAGCTGTGTCCGTGTGTGTGTGTGTCTCAGTTGTAGGGACGTATTAAATATAATCTGTTAT
The DNA here is from genome assembly GCF_960531495.2 of Zeus faber. NCBI lineage: Eukaryota > Metazoa > Chordata > Actinopteri > Zeiformes > Zeidae > Zeus > Zeus faber. The sequence continues at coordinate 13,446,314 of NC_137205.1, forward strand.
AAGCAAAAGTTCTAGTGCCAGCGACCATGAAAAAATACAAAGAACCATATCGTACAGTACCACCGAAGTGCTCTGCAATGTTCTGAAGTGCTGCGAGGCGTGAGCCAGCATATGTTTATATTTGCGGTCCTTCTTGAGCTTGGTGTCTGAACACATACTGAGTTATTCATCAGGAGCCTTGCCCCCCAGTTTATCGCAAAAAAAAGTAAGAAAGAAAGAAAGAAGAGAATAAATAAAAATCTGATCACGGCAGCAGATTCTGATTCCATCTGTCAGCCGGGCGCTGACTCACTGTGCCCAGAATAGAGATGAGCCCGGCCTCCACCTCTCACCTCTAACTTTCTCTGAGTGGCATCCCAACCCCCCGGGCCGACGGACGCAGATTTCATGCTTCGCTTGACGAGGGGTAATAGTTTTAATATGTCATTAATCATTTAGATATCATCATGGTGGGTCCGCAGAGGCTGATTTATTCACTGGCGTCTGCGTCACAAGCACCATGCCCACACACACACACGCACGCACGCACACACACACACACACACACACACACACACACACTGGGACATATACTGTAGATGGGAAAATAATTCCCAACTCTCTGGAATGTTTAATGCATGCTCCTGGATACACACATGTGGAACAGAGCGCAGCCATGTGAACAACTGTCGTCGGACTGACAGCTCACTGGAGAGAAGCAATGCAATTCTAAAAATGAATATGTTAATCTCACAAAGCAGGGTTAATTCCCTGTTTCTGAATTGGAGTGTTGGCTGCCATTGGAATCCATTTCCATTTTGTAATAGCAATGATCCAAGCCAGATAATAAACTCAGGAGGGACGGCGGTATTTTTTCAACTTTCTTTCCGCACACGATGGGACTTCAGTTTCGGTAACCACCTTGTGGAGTTGCCGACTGCTGCTGCCTTGAAGAGGGGTGGAAATGCGGCACAAAGCTAAGCAGATACATTACCCAAGCAAGCTCTGCAAACGATGTTAGCGGTCCGTGACCCTGACCATGGTCTCTCCAATTATGTTGGATACATATACAGTAATACGCTGAAAGTGTCCGCTTTGAATTGCATTATCAGACCCGTGAAAGAAGCGCAGCAGTAATGACTGGCGGAAAACATGCGTTAAAGCTCTTAGGCTGCGTTTACACCGCCAACTGAAATGTTTTATGTATTATGAATGTCTCAACAGAGGGGGGAAAAACACATGGATTTGGATATTTTGATATCTGTTTTGGGCTACATCCATATGTGGAAGTAAATCGGATACAAATGAGATACCAGCTCATGCGAAATCTTTTTTGATGGTCACTGCGATTCAAACGTCATCAATGCGAGAATCATGATGTGTACGGGTGGCGACTGTTTAGACAAAACTTTACTTATTTATACGCATTCCAAAGTTACTGACCCGCTGCTCCTGGTAAAAAGTTCCAGCTACATGATCCCTCCGATATTGAATCCTCTGCCCAGGCTTCAGTCAGGACGCTCTGCTTTCTTCTTTGTAAAATTTGATTTTTGTTATACCTTGCGTACCGCTAAAAATGCATCGGAATAAAATACTGCCGCGAGAATTATAACTTCTATTTCACTTGCATCCATGGCGGATGGCGAATGGGCTGTGCTCAGAGGCTTAAGTATGCGCAAGCAGGGTTGATTTAATGTGTTTTCACGGGACATGGGAATAGTGGGTGACATATGGGTGACTTGGAAAAAATCGGATCTAGGCAACAAAACGGGCATTGAGACCTGTAAACTTATCCTTAGAGGCGCACGGCCCCCAGGGCGGCGGGTCTGATTCACGAGAAATACATTGCATCGCCTCAGTGGTACCTGAATGTGCGGATCCTCCGATCCATATCCTGCTGCTGATCACTGGCAGGCAGCTGGGGAAAAGCAGCACGCCTTTCAAAGTGAAGCTTCGCAGGGTCGTTAGAGGCTCTGACATTTGTGACGAAGAGCACGCCGGCATTTGACAGGCGCAACCTCCATGTTTTCGCTCTTCGCGATGAAAGGACATCGCGCCGTAGCCTCCAAATAGAGTTCAAGTTTCAGGCAGAATCTGGATCGCCTCGCTGAGAGGCTCGTGTCAAGAAGAAGGGCAAAAAAAAACACCAAAAAAAAAGGCCCTCCGCGATGGTCTTCTTGGGCTGTGAGGAGTGGATGGATGTCAATGTAGCACACCGGCCAAACAGTCCTCTATGCAAAGTGTAGTGTATTATGGAAGCCACATTTTAAACATAATGGAGTGTGAAAGCTATGATTCTCAGCAAAGTCGTTGCCCTTTCCCCAATTGTAATATTGCTGTGCTTTAACAAGCCCGTAGCCTGAGGGTGCAGAGACGTATCCAGTGATCCAAATGCACCAGCTATCAGCTCATATCATATTGGACGCCGACAAGACTCCACCAATCCAAGGTGAATTTTACTGGAGGCGGAGGTCTAGAGAAATAGTTGGGGGCACACCGTGATACAGCTTCACGTACCGCAGAGAGTGAGTGAGCGATGGATTAATTCGATAACTCTGCAGTGGAAAAAATACAATTTGAAATCTTTGTTCAAAATCGGAATAAGCCCTCTGAATTCCAGTGGAAAATTACCCTGTTTGAAAGTTATAAAAGTGGTGCTGTTTTCAACTCAAACGATAACATATGTTATGGTTCCCTCAATGAGGACCCCATGTTGCGGGGGAAAATGGATGTTTTTGCGCGTCAGTGTTTACCCTGGCGCAAGTGCAAGAATGCCTCGAAATAACCGGTGTAAACTTAGCTTTGGTTCTTTTCTTTCATGTCGGCCGCTTCCGTGAGAGGCCGTCACACGCTGTAAGTTTTCAGATAAGACCGCCTTCACCTTCAGCTGCAGATTAGCTCTACCTTGTACGAAGGTATTCCAAGTGGAATCAGCTCCCACTTCCTCCTGCAAAAGTCACGGTCTGTCTGTCTGTCTGTCTGTCTGTCTGTCTGTCTGTCTGTCTGTCTGTCTATCTCTCTCTCTCTCTGTCTCTATCTATCTATCTATCTATCTATCTATCTATCTATCTATCTATCTATCTATCTATCTATCTATCTATCTATCTATCTATCTATCTATCTATCTATCTATCTATCTTGTCCACTCTGTCCACCCCTATTATTTTGAATACTAATGACCAAATATTTTGCACACACTTTGAAAATAACAATCCCTTGCACTTACTAAAGCCCTCCTTAAGGACCATTTATATGGAATACATTTAACCCCCTGATGTCATTTTAAGTATATTTTGTTGTTCGAAAAAAGATTTTCTTTTGACCATCTTACAAGTAAAAGTAAGTCGATTTTACATCTCAAGGGTTGATTTAAAAGGGGGGCTTGCCATTAGCAACTATGCCCGCTAATGAACTGAGCCGCGACTCTCTTATTCTCTAATTCAAATTCTCTTATTTGGGCATATTCTCGTCATCGGGTACATCCTTCAGATTAGAAGGGGCCATTTGTTGTTCGGGCTCTATCTCTACGAGTCCTTTTTGTGTGGCCAACCTCTTCAACCACAAAGACTCATCAGCATCACCCCCTCCACTGTGTGAGGAAGAAATAGACAGATGAGAAGAAAAGACAGGTTGAATGACCCCCACCCCCAACCCCCTCCTCCACCACCTCGTCCCTCGTGCCACCGTCAGTGGTTCAGAACCTCAATTTGCAAATTGAATGGCCATTCCCCAGGGGAGCGGGATTTCAAAGGCAGTGGCCCGAACGGGTTTGCAGGCAGAGGAAGATTAATGAGGCGGGAGACGATATGACAAATAGTATGAAGATTAGTGACAGTCCGGAGGAGGTTCCAGATAAATTACACAGAACCGCCTGATTAACAGAATATATGAGGATTTTTGTGTTTTTGTTTTTTTTGCCAGAGATTGTTTTGTCTGACAGCGATATTCCGGCTTGGTTACGTCTTCTGAACGGCGAGAAAACGCCCCGCACACAGAATCCGTTCACATGCGCCCATATGAAGAATAATTTGTTCTCACTCTCTCATATTGTCTCCATATACTTCGGAGCAATACCTTTCCCTTAAAAAAAGGAGGGAAATATCTGTCGGATATTCCCCACTGTGTGCTGTTTTTCCTCCGTGTGATTTATGGCGCCGGCGTGAGAGGCTTGAAATGCTTGTATTCTGGGTTTCTGCGGTGCTTGAAATTGCCAGCCCCGCTCGGGCTTGAATGTTCGCGATCCCGCAAGATTGAAGATATTACAAAAAGATTAACGTCGGCGTGTGCTGAAATGTGCTGGGAATTGTCCCCGGGGCCAAACGCCAAGCGGCTGACTCCCGCGTGCGGTGAGTCGGTGCAGACGTGGGTGGTCAAGTTTTGAGGTCGAAGAAGTCTTTCTGAGATTCCTCTCACAGAGCCACAAAAAATCCTTTGTGTTCTTCAGTTTTGTGTCACACACTCTTTCAAACTTGAGCCTGAATGTGTGTCCATGGGCTTTAGAGCTGATTTAAATCGAAATGAAAACGACCTCTGAGTTGAATTGTTTGTCAAACGCCATTGATAACCTGTGCACACATCTGTGCCGGTCTCACCGCCGGGCGTCAGATGAAAATCTGCTTTTGGCCGACGAAAGAGCGGTTGGATTCGACTGAATTGAATTTGGAAAAAATGTTTCGGAGCAGAAAGATCACAGATGCGCAGTTTTCATCTCGCTTCACTTCGCTTTTCGTTCAATTTTAACAAGCCATCCCAAAGCGGTTCTTCGGGGCCAACTTCCCCGCGTTTCACACTACCAATTCAGGTCCAGACCTGCGTCTATATGTTATCTATATATCTGTTGTTGTTAAATCTTCCACCGATGTATGTATATAGCTTTTTACCCTCCTTATATATTGGCCGTAATCAGATTCATGCCTAGAGCAAAGAGAAAAAGTTGTATATTATCAATATACAATGTTTATTAAAAATGTGTTTCCAGGGCGATGTCATTGGTTGGCGGAGGCGTTGTGGCAAGATCTGCAAGAGAGTGAATAAAAGAAGGTCCAAAACAAGGGGAAAAAAGCAACAAATGCTTTATTTCTGTCCGTGGTTTACTCGTGAGGAATAAAGAAATAGGACGAAACATCACTGTTTTAAACCAAAAAGGCGGACTGCACCCCTGTTCAGCTGTAGCTTCCTTTTTAAAATTTCCCCGAGAGGGGTCTGTCTGTCTCTCGTCCTTTTCAGATTTCGCTCACAGAAACCATTGTCCAACAATGTGTAAATACATCGAATAAAAATACAAATACAATTCAAATTGAAGTACGACTGAAATGGACAAGGAAACGAACGCCCATGGGCCCTCGAAAAACAGAGAGTGCTGTTTTAATGTATTAACACCGGATTATTGTGTAATTATGTTAATATAAGATAATAACCCAATGTTATGAAAGTAATAACATGGGGTCCAGAAGTGGGACTGTAGTAGGAATCATGTTCGCAGGTATAAAATCAATCTAGTTTTTGATTGATTTTATACCTGCGAACATGATTCCTACTACAGTCCCACTACACACCATTAAAAAAAGACAGAAAATGACCACTAAGTTACTAGTAAGCTGTACTTTAAGTGCACAGGGCTTTTCTTTTTGCTCCATTCAGTTAGGAAACAGGGGAAAAGAAATACATCGACAATAAAGACGCACAGCGGAGCGGAGATTGCTCCCTCTCCATTACGCATTTGGTATCGACACGCCTCAATGGGGTGGGCAAGACCCACGTGTGGACAGGCTGTGCCCGGAGCCACCGCCGGCCGCGTTTGCGTCGTTTGCTGCCCGCCAAGCCGCCTGACAGAACTGGTTTTCGAATCATATTTGTGAATACAGTATTTTTCAAATGATGAAATGTCGTCCTCTATTTTTTTTTTTTCTCCCTGTTTCCTGCTCCCACTTCAGCAGACGAACTAAAGCTTGAAGCCAAGGCTTAGCATGGAATATGTGTGAACAATGGAGGCTTTCTCAAAGCTTCATCAGTACTACTTACAATCCTGTCTCGACCGGTCGCTAAAAAGGATATTGGACTGCAGGTCCGGACAATGCAGCTGTTCAGAGAGTGTTACACTTCCCACACCTCTCGCTCGCAGTCACGGCATAGGCGGGAAGGTGACAGCCTGCCAGGGGAGGTGCCTTGCCCAACGAGACTTCTCAATGGTTTTCTGTGCCTCCAACTTGGAACACGGTTTTACAATGGATGCTGGGAAGGCGGCGTACGACGGACGATTTGTACTGTGCAGTGTTTCTTTCATGTAGATTATTTTACTTGGAAATTCTTGTTGGTTCCATGAAAATATATGACGAATAATGTCATAAATACCCCAATACCGTGTACTGTTAATTTAAAATGTTTAATATCTAAAACAAAAGGGTGCCTGAATTATCGAATAGATATTTGCAAAACCCATTTAGATGTCCCTTCTCAATCATAATTATGATGAATTATATAATAAATGCCAGAGTTTCAAGCAAAAGCCCTTTTTGCTTTGATACCAAGATAAAGCAAACTTAAAGAAGCCTCAATGAATGGAAGAATCACAATTGAAAAATCATTCTAAGCCGGCGCCCGAAATTCATTTATCTCCGTGGTAGGAACGGATGCCATTTAATTACACGCCACATAAAAGTTATTCTTGTCCACTCCTGTGCTCTTTTATGGGTTTAGCATTTCAATGAAAGCATGGTATGGTTTGCTACAATTACTTTCCACAATTAGTGTGAGGGGGACAAAGCATTTCTTGTTTAAAATATAACCCCCCCCTAAAAAAAAGGTTATTCTTTTGTCTGGCCAGTGAAAGCCGTGTGTGAATGGGACGCAGAAGGTGCCAGCTGTTAGCATGTTCCAGGATTCAGAATGTTTACCGAGCGTAGCCTCCCAGACCCCTGAGCTTCTATAAGCTTACTCTCATTTCATACATGCGCCTACTCACACACACACGCACGCACGCACGCACGCACGCACGCACGCACGCACGCACGCACACACACATACACATACACACACAGATACGCATTTGCAAACAACTACACTGACTCACACAGTACATTTTTTGGAAGGTGCCTGGTTGTTATTGTCAATTATTTACTTTTGTGGCTCTTGTGTGTGGGAAACACACGCACACAGACACACAAACACACACACACACACACACACACACACATACACACACACACACACACACACACACACACACACACACACACACACACACACACACACACACACACACACACACACTGTTTAATATGTCTGAGGTATCAATAGGCGCAAATATCAAACAAAATGACTGTTACAAATCAAACCCCCACCATGCACCTTTATCCTGCCGTGATTATTTATATTATTATATTATATTATTTATAACGTAAGATATGAAATATTACAAATATATAACATAACATTCTAAATTTAAGTCATTTTGGCTTAAATTTATGATGGCTATATCATAAAATAATTTAGTTTAAGATTATTTATGTACCTTAAATCATGTATTGCAATTGAGAAATCTATATCTCAGTACAACATCTCATTTTTAGACTGCTGAGCTTCCTTTCTGCTACACGTGTGCACAACAATACACAACCCTTACCAAGACAAATTCCTTGGGCGCCCTCTTTTCATTGGTTGAATCTCTTTATACTTCTTCCACTTTTTTTCGAGCTTTTTGAGCTTGTGCGTAATCACCGGGTGTCATGACATTTCACTGCATATATGTACCACCGTATGTGTATGTATGTGACAAATAATCTCTTGAACTTGAACTTGAACTTGAACTTGAACTTTTAGTGATGGTTCTTAACACTATTGTGCTCAGCGGATGGAATAACAAATAAAATGTTGAAGAGAGGATATGGATTTATTTTTCACATCCACATTCTTTTCCATGTCTTTTCACAACATGGTGACGTTGCTCCCGTTCTTCTCACCTTAAGGGCCTATCTGATTACAGTTGCCGGCATCTAACAGCACAAAGAATTGTTTACAAATGTTCAAATGCGCAAGTACAAAGCATCTTTACAACTACATAGATTTTCTTTATTGTTCAGTACATGTTATTCCAAGCAAAATGGGAAGGAGAACTAGGTGAGAGGTGGCCCTTCTACAGTATATAGGGAGCTTTGTCGTCAATTCTCATTTTAACTTTGAGAAACAGAAAGAACGTTTGAGACACTTCCTCTCATGGGACGGTTGAGCGCCGGTGTGGACGGTGCGGAGCTGTTATAATAAACAGCTCTGAAAAAATATAATAATGCTACAGTACTACTAAGGGTAGCATATACTAATACTTGGGTGTATATACTAGAAACATACATTTCTGTTGAATGGTATTAATTTGGTGATTTTGAAACATTGACCTATACAGAAGGGGGACACATTGTACACTAGATACAGATACTGATTCTATCTGCATGCAAATCTGGAGCCTGTTTCTGCTAGGAGGAAAAGTGAGGAGAAAAATATGTGAAATTGGCCTGAGGAGGCCATTGAGGACGGGATGGATGTGACTTTGCATTCATAAAAAAAAAATCGAGCAATTTTTATCAATCCTCCAGAATGCTTGATGTTTATCCTTAGTTGATACTTACAGTGCCAGTGCCCTTGATGTTGCAGAAAACTGTGTTCTTACCACATCTTGCTTTAGGGTCCCAAGTGCCATTGTCTCACAACTACAACGAGACTTTATTTGCTTCTTGTGCCATATACCCTCTTTCATCTAATTTTATCTTGTATCGCATTAATACCATGCTGTGAAAACGAATAATGCAGAAAAACATACAAAAAAATACCTCTTAGTTTAATAATCCCTTGTTCTTTCCCTCTGCAGTACAGATGAGGGGGAGCTAAGGGAGACTACAAGACAAAGAGAATCAGGTGTCGTTCCAGCTCCCGTCCAGAAGATGACCGTTGAGATGTCGGAGAACGGCAGCTCCTCTGGCATCCCCTTGTGTCTGTTGATGTTGAACGACAGCTCTGTCTTCAACGAGACTCTGGCCAACTTCACAAACTCCACCAACAGCACCAGCCCGGACGACTCCTTGGACGCAGGTGTGGCCGGGGTGCTCATCCCCCTCATCTACATTGTTGTCTGCATCGTCGGACTGGGGGGAAACACCTTGGTCATTCACATTGTACTGCACTACTCCAAGACAGAGTCTGTGACCAATATCTACATTCTCAACTTGGCCATAGCGGATGAGCTGTTTATGCTTGGCCTGCCTTTCCTTGCGGTCCAGAACACTCTACAGTTCTGGCCTTTTGGATCCTTCATGTGTCGCCTAGTCATGACCGTTGACTCCATCAACCAGTTCACCAGTATTTTTTGCCTGACAGTAATGAGCATTGACCGCTACCTGGCTGTGGTCCATCCGATTCACTCTTCCAAGTGGCGGCGCCCCCAGGTGGCCAAAATGGTAAATGGAACGGTGTGGGCACTGTCATTTCTAGTCGTCCTTCCCGTGGTGATCTTTGCTAATGTTGCAGGCGGCACTTGCAACATTGCCTGGCCACAGCCAGCGGACATTTGGCGGGCGGCCTTCATCATCTACACCTCCACCGTAGGGTTCTTCTGTCCACTCCTTATCATCTGTCTCTGCTACCTTCTCATTGTCTTCAAGATTCGTAGCTCCGGCAAAAAAGTCCACGCCACTTCTAGCAAGCGCAAGAAGTCAGAGCGAAAAGTCACGCGAATGGTGGTGATTGTGGTGGCAGTGTTTGTTTTCTGCTGGTTGCCCTTCTACGCCCTCAACATCATTAACCTGCTGGTGTCCCTACCCCCCGAGTACCACGGCCTCTATTACTTTGTGGTGGTGCTTGGCTACGCCAACAGCTGTGCCAACCCCATTGTCTATGGCTTCTTGTCAGACAACTTCAAGCGGGGCTTCCGTAAGGCCCTCTGCCGCTCCACCAGGAGGGTGGAGAACCACGAGCCCCTTCAGTGCCAACAACAGCAGGACGAGTGCAGGAGAGTGCTGATGCCCAGGGAAAGCCTGAGGAGGGTGATACGCGATGAGGAGGACGAAGAGGACGAGGTCACAGAAATGATAGAGATCTACAGAATCGCTCAGAATGGGAATGGCTGCTTACAAGCCCAGAGCTCCCAAGCGACGTTCTCCGAGAAAGGTGCAGTGCCTTTGGCAGGAGGTGAATCTTCCAGCCCAGAAGGGAAAGCCAAAGCTGGGGACACCAGTGGGAGAGACCTGGGCATTGTTTCCACATTGGCCACAGCATCTGTTCTTAATGGTGCCAGGAATGGGAGTGTGAAAACCCTGCCAGAAGAACCCTTGGAAAGTAACACTTCCTTGGAGATAAGTTACCTCTGATATCTGGTAATGACTGTCGGTTTATTTTACTTGAAGTGAGAGCTCACAGTATTACAAGACAAGATTGACAATTTTTTTATTTACAGTGTGCCACAGCAAAAAGTAAGAACTGCAGTTTTGATCAATGGACCAAAAAGAAACAAATAATAAATAAAGAATTTAACAGCGTTTGAATAGAGCTGCTTATTAGTAAAACATACAGTTTGTGCAGCTATGTTGTAACGTGTGAAGAGTCGTTTCTGTTTGGGAAAGTTTGTGCCTTTTCCACCTTAAATGGATGTGTCGTTGTACCCGTAGCATTTTTACTATATGATGTGACAATCAATAGTAAATCTTTATTTAATGCTGATGTAGTGAAGCTAAGCTCTGCATTTAAAATAATAATTGATTCATTAGCTGTTGGACTGGCTCGTGAATCGCTTTCAGGGAATCTCCCTCGGGTGGGAAGACCAGTGACATTAAGCTGGTACTTATTAAGCACTTACATCTATCACATGGCGTTATTAGAAGCTTTTTGAAGGAAACCATTACCGAGAAAAGATCAAGAATGGTGTCTTTAAATTGTACCTTCAAATGTCCTCAGGCCTCCAACGGATTAAAGCGTTTCAAACAAATTCCCGCATAATTGATCAGTTGTCAATTTTCGTCCAGGACGGATATGACATTGTGACCGCTTTGAGAGAGGCTACTTCTTCTACTGCAGAACTAGAAATGCCACGTATGTGTGCAAAGGCAAGGTTAAGTGAAGGAGGGAAGGAAAATTATTTGTTTAAGCAAGCTGAAAAGTACACAGCGTATCAAGGAAAACTCTCCATCTCCCCAGCCACACCTTAATTTCCCAGTGAAAGGACCCTGATAAGCTGGACGATTTCATTCATTCCCGGGTTGTTTTTATTTATTTGAATGCGATATGGGAAGTTATTAATATCACTTACCTAAGGTGAGGCTCTGGCCTCACGATAAATAACTATGAAAAGTGATACCTGCCCTTCACGTTTTCATCTCCAATTTCCATCATCAATTTTCTACATATATTGTGTTCCGTCCAAATCCCACCTGTCTTTCATTGTTTTTTATCGATTTCAACTTTTGCCATCTGTGTTGAGATATTTCCATTATACCTTGAAGGGGCAGCTGGCCACAAGCCGTCTCCAACCAGAAATCAACATTGCCAGTTTCCGTAAAGCGTAAAGGTGAAAATCCCACGCTTGTGAATGACCTATTCCGTGATCACCTGAGATGATTCATAACCTTACCACCTTTGCGTGATTCATTCACGGGTTCCCATGCAGTACATTCTCAAATACAAGCCGCGCTATATTTAGGTGACTGCCAATAGAGTGAAACAAAGCTATCTCGCCCCTGTTGTGTTCCCTTCGCCCACTCTGAGCTCCAGCCCTCACGCCCACACATCCTCCCCCCTGTCCTCCCCATCCTTCCCCCAGATCTATGGAGAGCCATTAAAGAGCCATTAAAAAGGGATTCTCCTCCCATATGCAGTACTCCTTCTGCCATTTCTCTGCGGCCTGCAGCTTCATGGCATCACACGTCTATTTCGGGGTAGTAGCGCTGGAAACTGGTGAGTGTTCCTCTCTTCAGGAGTAACCTGTTTACGAGTGTGTGTGTGTGTGTGTGTGTGTGTGTGTGTGTGCGTGTGCGTGTGCATGCATGTGCGTGTGCGTGTGTGTGTGTGTGTGTGTGTGTAATGTCGGTATACTGTATGTGTATGATGGAAATAAGAGAGGAGAGAGAGCGAGATCAAATATAAAGGCAACACAGCAGATACTGTACATAGACAGAGAGACAGACAGAAAGACAGATAGACAGACAGTGTGTGTCTGAACGTGATATTTCTGCCTCCGTGGTCATCCAGCAGCTCTCACTGTACGTGGAGAGTAGATAGTCTTTTGATAGGTCCACTGCCGATATTTATAGGGATCTTTAGGATTCTCTGCCCACCAGCCTATGCCCACACACACAGAAAATGGCCAAAGCGCGGAGCAAAAAGAACTTGGTTCACTTCGATGTTATTAAAACTTTTGCGGGGGCTACGGCTGAAACCACATGCCAATTCCGCCAGTATCTTAAGATATGAGATACTTCTGAGGTGTTCATTTGAATGGTACATGTTATGTATATGGAATAAATAAACAAACAAGATTGCTCAGACTCTCATGTAGAAGGAGAAGAAGATGAGTAGGAGAAGAACTCAAAGTCTTTGAAATATTCAAAAGAGACTCCTGCACACTGTATAAAGTCTAAAGTTGCCATTAATGGTATCTTATTGTCTGATGGTATCCTATTTCCTATATATTTCCTCCCAACACTGATTTTAATCTGATAACTCTGATTTGATCGGCTACCCTGAGAGCCGCTGCCTATGAAAGCATATAATTATTATCGATGTAATTATTTCTTCAAATAATGTTAGATTAATGAAGTTCCTTTGACTAGGATATCACTGCACTTAATACATTAACCTTAAATGCAAGTTCAGCGTACAGCATACGGGAGTACAAGAATACGGTTGGCTGTCATGCAATGTTCGATAACATGATCTAGCCGTTCCCAGATCAAATTAGGAGTTTACGAAATCTCAATCTTTCAGTAACGGAAGAATCACGGCTACTCTGAGGTGAACGCACCATCTATAATGTCGGATTAAAAACATCATCTGTTGTCCTTTCAAGACGGTTATGTTATGCATCTCTTCACATCAAATTGTCCAAACCAAAGCATCAGCGGGAGCTGTGCGCCGTGATGCCACTGCTTGGAGTTGACAGTGCCAGGCCTAGATTTTGTTTGTTGCTCCCCTGCCTCTGCATTATCAGTGTTTGGTGCCATAAGAATCAATCTGTTATTTAATTTGAAAAATAAAATGAAAAAATAAAAATATGTTCCATTGAGACTTGAGACTTTCTTCTTCCATGAATTATTTTGCTCATTTGAAAAAGCCAACAACAACAACAGCAACAACAACAACAACAACAACAACAACAACAACAATCCAAAACCTTAGCAGAAATTCTGATCACACACCTCATGGTGAGCAGCGGCTGCCAGGATACAGATTCTGATATGATACCTTCCTTCATGTACACTATAATTCAATGTCTGTGCGTTATCTCGAGAAGAAGGAAAAACTCATTTGAGCCAATATTGGCACAGGTGGTTCTCGCCATATTGCGTGTTTGAGACTTCATTCCATCAAGGGAATTGCATCAGTAGTAGTCAGACTAAAGGAGGTAAGGGGGGGGGGGGGGACTACATCCGCGGAAGGACATCCAATCTCTGCAGGCATTCAGCCTGAGATCCACTGTGGAGAGGAGAGGTGTACTGTCAGATGCAGTCATGCAATGTTTTTTTTATGTCCATGCAGATGTGACTGTTTGCTGCTGGCTTTTCCTCTTGTACATCAAGACGCATTCTTGGATTATTATTGTTATTTATTATTATTCTTAGTAGTAGTAGTATAAGTAGTAGTATTATTATCATTACTGTTATTATTATTATTATTATTATTATTATTATTATTATTAATAACTGTACCTGATTTAATGAATTTACGCTCTATTGTTGTCCGAGGTATTTTTGCAACAAAGCTTTGTAAAAGGAAAGTTGACTTAATTGGACATTATTTGGCTGACGCAAGTGTTTTTGTGTCACAATTATACCACTACAAATTTAACAACGTGCCCACATTTAAATTTAAATTTAAATTTTAAGAACTGCCAATTCAGTAAGTTAATGGAAATGTAATGCAAATATAATTCTCTTCCTATTTGAGTCTTCTGCTGTTCTGTTTCTCATTCAGCTCTGTGAAAAACCACTTTTGACAGCGACACTATCCCTGTAGGTTTTTGTTTTTATATTTGAATACAATAAAATAGGATTTCACGTTCAATAATTTGTATTTATTTTACCAACATGAATGATATACAGGGTACCAAATGAAAGTGATTATCAATGTATAATGCATGTATGACTTTTTTGCCACCAAGCGCAAAACAGTACATGTCTCTCCATATCTACATCGTGAAAACAATACAAAGAGTTTTCTGAATAGTGCAACAAAACCGCCTTTGGCAGAACATTTCATTTGGATCTATTAGAATTGTAGCTTTCTAGCATGTTCCGCTTCTTAAACAACACCTCTGGCAAGGATGAAGCAAAGATGAAAGATGAATCATCAATTAAACATGTGCAAGGTCTTTTTTGTCACAAAGTTGGGGCCCAGAGTAAAACACATTCTGCTGTTTCAGACTTTTAACAATTCGTTTTTGACCATATGACCCAATGCCAATGAGGGGGCTGTTATGTGTGACTCATCAAGCTGCGTCCTATAGGCAGTGATCTCTTCTGCCAAAGGGATGGAGCTGGTCTTGTTAGTAGCTCCAGCTGATATAATGGAAAAGCATAATGATGAGCAAGTGACAAACGGTCAAATGTCAAGCTGTGACAGGAGCAAATATGGAGGGAGTGCTGGATGCAATCAGATGGCCCGATATGCAGAGCAGGAAGATGAAGAGTCGCTCATCTTCTGCCTTCACAGCGCATGGCAAAATGAGGCCTGGTGGCACGACAAGCAATTCATTTAATCCCTCTTATGAAGAGAAGCTTCTCAATTGAAAAAAAAAAGCCACATTTTAAGATTGAAAACATGCAATATTGTTGCTCAACTGGTTTTATTTCACTAGTGTTACAGTGAAATAAAACCAGAGTACCTCATGCAGTGTAACACAAGTGCTACACTGCATGAGGTACTTTTTCCATGGGTACTTTAAATGGTGATTGATTGAATTTTATAATGCGGATGCACAGCTCCATCCTCAAAAAAATTCACAAGGTAATATTTTATTGAAGACAGTTTGTCTGCATGATTGCAAAATACATGCCTATGTAGGCTGCCAATGCATGGCAAGAGTAACGAATGTAAGGAAAGTAAGGAATGTCATACACAAAGTATACATTAATTAATCTCTTGATCAAGATTTGTTGTGGGTGCTTTTTTAAGCCTTTTCTGCCTTGATAGTATTTCCAGCATTATTTTCGGCATTCCAGCGTCATGTTTATATATTCCAGAAGCCATGTGATTTGCCAGTTGTCAGCTCTCATCCCTACAGGCTCGCTGTCTACTCTGCCTGCTCTAGCCCACGACGCCACAGGTATGGACGCACACTTCCCACTCTCCCAGAAGCTCAATCCTGTCATGACTGTGCTCACACCTGCGACGAGACTTTCACTGCATCCAGAGTAGCATACAAGCATACTCTTGAGCATGCCAACGTAGTGTTTAGTATGTCTGAAATCATAGTATACTCAAATAGTGCGCGACAAGTACAAGTTCACACTCCAACCAATCATTGTTGCGCGAGTTCATACAGTCAGCATCACACATGGCGTGTGATGCTGGTGGACTTGTGTTCCGAAAAGATAAAGAAAAAGAAAAGAAAGAAAAAACAATTGTGGACCCTGTTCCTGGGTGACACCAAGAGGACGGTATGGGCTGCCTATCCGTCAAAGAGAACCTTGAGGTAACAAATGTGTTAACATGTTCCTCTTGGCCACTGTCCCAGCACTCTGTCATTCTATTGGTCAACGTCAAGGAACACGTCATAGGAGGTGTCAAACTATGTAGAACAGTGCTGCATTGGGGGGTGGGGGGGTAGTAGCTAAAATCCATACGACAGATTTGTGCAGCTCCCTTACCTTGTTCATAGTTGCACAGACATCCGTCAAAACTGTGAAAGACGCAACCAGACCCTCTTTGGGTCTTTGGAGGATCCAGAAAAGCCCATCTGGCCTGACTGCCTGCCTGCGCTCCTGCAAGCCTGTGATATGATAACTATGGGGTGACATGCCATATTGCCAGTGCAATGGGCAACGGTAGTATATTTAAGAGAAATGGCATGACCCGGAAAGCTATGGTCCTCTTTTGGCGCCAATGCCTGATGAAGGCCTACCAGAATCTATGAAACGTCCCCCAACGTTACAAGAAACATAGGAATGACCACAGGGGCAAATGTATCCCGCTGCTGGTTGGGAGAGAGGATATTATTCTACAATTGCCACAGCAATGACCACAGCTGTCCCTTCTCTGGCAATCAGAGCTGTTTGTTGTCTTAAAACCTGGACAATAAATCCATAGGATTGACTACACTGTCAACGACGAATGGGACGCCAGTGATCCCCTATTGATGTTCTCACTCTACAGACTGAGCTGGGATGCATTCCGTGAACAGTCGGGACTGAAGTGTTCAAATTTAATTTCAATTATATTCTCAAATAAAGCCATTTTTTACCGATCCAATTGTTTCCTTGTTGATGTTGACGACTCGAGGTGTGTATAAACAGCAAGGTTCTGTTTTTGACAGGCTCATATTGCTTCACACTATACTGAATAATCCTAGTCATGAATCTAAGAATATGATGAAATGGAGGCCGGGCAAGTGTAAGATGGTGAGATGTGTGCCAGAGGCAGACCCACAGCCCATACAAAGCATTATGCAGGCTTGCCTAAAAGTGATTTTTTTTTTTTGGTTCGGACTGAGCTTTTTATTCTGACAATAATGCAAAACATGTCACATCTTCAGTCTCGAGATCAATGAAAAATCTGATACCCCCAAATTCCCCAGACAGATAGCGGCCTAGTAGTGACCAGAATGTAAAGAATTCACGATGCAGTGTCGCAAGAGAGAGAAAATTTCAGAAATTGTGCAGCCTTGTGCACACGGCAGCATTCCAGCCGCAATCGAGAAGGGAGGCGGTGGCCTTTTGCTAATGTTACGGCTGAGGCAAGTGAACCCAAGCGCAAGACACAGTCAGGAATAGTGGTAAATAAGGACTGGGATTTATTGAAGGGATCAAGGGGGGAGGATGGCAAGCGTGGCAGGCGGGGAAGATCAGGCAGGCAGGGCAGGCAGGCTGACAGGGCAGGTAGGTCAGGCAGAACAGGCAGGCAGGGAACCGGTGAGTTGGTAACTCGACAACAGGGAAATACTTCTGTAAGTGACAGGGAAAAACACTGGGAATTACTCAGACTACAACTCATACAGATGGGCCGTGGTTGTTCTAACAACGATCACGGCGATAAGTGGATGGGAAGCCGGGGTTGATATACAATGTACTGCCTGGCGATGAACTAATGGAACACAGGTGAGTAGGCAGAGTAGGTAAGGTGAATGACGTCCTCAGGAGAGAACCGGAGAATGCAGCCGGGCCCACCACACAACACATACACACACACACACACACACACACACACACACACACACACACACACACACACACAGACATGGGGAGAGAGAGAGAGAGAGAGAGAGAGAGAGACTGGCTGCAGGCTCATGGAAGAGGAGGTGGAAGTGGAGGGCGTGACAACTAACAGACCAATAGAATTGAATGCAGGACATTACCGTGTCCTCAAGAACTGTGGAGGAACAATGTTACATTTTTTATTCCGGTCTTGATGACGCAGTAGTGCGTGACCCAACCCAACGATAATATTATTTAACCATGGATATTTTATCTATGGGTGAACTAACTCGCTCTTCTTACCTCAACCATTAATAGTTTATTTTTCACTGCAACTGTTACAGAACTTTAAAAAAACAAGTTGGAAGTCACTTTTTGCTCATTTAAATTGAAGCTCAGTGAAGCCCCAGCCGGATGACCACTACTTAAAATCCTTTGGTGAAAAGATGATCGAATTTTTCATTCTACCTACGAAGTAAACAACGTGTTTAATGCAGTGGACTGGAAGCTCAGCTCCCCTAAATTATTTGACGCCATGGTGCCAGTGGCCCGCATATTTTTTTTTAAGTGTTTGTCCATCGAGTTATGTTTTCCAGGAAAAGCACAATGGATCAGTTTGCCGGTCACGGAGAGAATGCACGAGCTTCTAGCGTGGAAATTCTAATGTGATGAAACAGCAAACTGAAAAAAACAAAACATTAGAACCCACCAGTATAGGAGCGTAAAAACAGATTACTCTTGATTGAGCTCAAGAGAAGGCATCTGACACACCCGGTTAACATTTCCAGTGACCATTCCACTTCTTCCCTTCCTACCTCCTTCTCCTCCTCTCCCTTGACACTTTCCATCCACCCACTTACCTGTCCTTCTTTCCAGCTTATAACAGCACACTCACAAAACTTTCCTTTGAATTTCTCAATTGGACAGACTGCTTGTTTCTTAGCAATGTGAATCATAGCCTTGGTCAAAGTGATGCGTGCTGTCGCCAGAGGGAGTGGGGTGTGTACACTGTCGCGTGCTTTGCAAATGTTTCCCACTCCTGTACATTTCCTGCCGTGGGTCACCAGTACCTAGAATAAAAATGTCTTCTACGTGCGAATGTGAGATTGGGGTTTATTGCCGCAGCAAAGAATGGAGTAAAAACTACAAATTTGACCTGGTGGCATTTTTTTTATTTGAATATCGTTTATCTTGGATTTCGGAAGTTAAAGAAAATACTTTATATTGTTTAACAGACACATTCTGTTCAACATTGTGACCAGTTTTCCATTTTTATTGAATGACATAATTATGAATTAAAATACCCCACTTGTTTGTTTTGTATTTTGTAACATTCAAAACTTCTCTATTTACAATTTAGTTTGGAAATTAATTGTGTGCGCTCAAATACATTTACATTTTAATTGGCATATTGTTTATAATGTGTGAGCATTTTCAAAAAAAAGACTGTCTGGAAATAAAATTGACAACAAAAGTTATTACAAAACAAGCAACATTAAAACATACAAATTTTAAAATAATAGATGCAAGATCTTTGTTGGCAGATTTTCAGATTGAAGTAGCTGAAGATGTGCATTGCTTACGATTCTTATCACTCACTCAGACTCAAAAATGGTTATATAAAGATAGGTGACTTATACACCAGCTCACATACAAAGTCCCGTGTTGAGAATATATACTGCATATATACAGTATATTATAATATAATAAAATATGGAACCGTGAATGGATAATGGGCTACAAATGTCTTGTAACTACTAATCATAGAAAGAGGAATACGGATGTATTGCCTGTCATCGAGATTTTCACTGGGTTTGCTTGATTTCGATTTTGATAAACTATGAATTAAATCATTTCACATAGCAGTTGTAGGAGCATATGCCAATCCTTAGAGAGCCTGTAATTGAATAAAAGAAATAGAAATACCGATATTTAATTTCCCTTGTAACTTTCTGCAAATTACAATGAAATGCTGGTTTATGAGTAACTGCAAACAAAACAGGGAGGAGGAGGATAGCAGCACAGATGGCCGACGGGATATTCAGAGTGTTGCTTTCGCACAGATCAATTGACGAGAGGGGTTTGTTTTAATTTTGATTTTTAGTGCGATAACGAATAATGCGTTAGCCGAGGGTCGGTAAGTAATTGGGTACTTTTATTCAAACTCTGCACTTTGGCACAAAATTACAACTAAGGCATTTGTACTCATGCATTTTTCTTTCGATGATTTTAATGGTTCTTTACTTTTACTCCTCTATCTTGTCTCTTTTAACTTGTCACCTCACAGTACACAGTATAACTCTTGCAACAATACATGGTGTGAAGAAAAGGGTTTCATACAAGCCATACAATCACTTTCTAAAAGGGGTTCAATTTGTGTGAACCCAATAACCATTAATGCAGCCTACAATGCAAGTCTGGACCATCCACATCTTTAGGTTAACCAATAGAAGTTTATTCATGATGATGAAATATGTCCTCACAAATATGAAGAATAAAATGAGTATGTTACGATCAAGGCTAGGAGGGACCACATGCACGACACAGAGACGGTAGGCAGACAGGGGTAAACGAAGGAGGTTACGGGAGGGAAACCCACAGGGGTGAAGCTTACCGTCTGTTGGGGAGCACTGGGACAGGACAGCTCCTACCCCAGGGTCCGAAGAGTCAACCTCCACCACGAATTGGAGGTTGGCATCGGGCTGAGCCAGACCCGGGGCAGACGTGAAGCGGCTCTTACGCTCGTAAAATGCGGCCTCAGCGATGCGGCTGAAGTTCTGGATGAAACGCCGGTAAAAATTTGCGAAGCCGAGGAAGCATTGGAGTTGTTTCCTGCTGTTGGGGGTTGCCCACTTTGCCACTGCAGCCACTTTTTCAGGGCCCATCTCCATCCTCAATAATGAAAACTAGAAAGGACGCAGATGGAACATAGAAGACGCACTTCTCGGCCTTCACGAACAGTCGGTTTTCCAGGAGACACTGCAGGACCGGGCGTACGTGCCTCTCGTGTTCAGTGGACGACTGTGAAAAAATCAGAACGTCATCCAGGTAAAAGCGACAAACAGGTATAGCATGTCCCGGAGGACACCATTGATTTACACTTTGAAGACTGCCTGGGCATTGGACAGGCCAAGGGGCATGCCTAGGTACTCAAAATGTCGGATCAGGATGTTAAAGGCGTCTTCCACTCGTCCCATGATGCAGACATTGGTAGCAGTCAAAGCATAAGTACATTGCAATGACATTTCTAAAATAAAAATCCAGGCTTTATTATGTGCCCACCAGGTACAACCTTTTTGGAGCGTTGGTGGGTTATTCCACGAAGGTAAGATTTTATTACACCAGGACTTTTCATGAGTTGACGTTCTCTGTGTGAGCAAATTTGTTACAGGGTGTACACCATATAAGTCAGGTTTTCTAGAAAGACTAAAATACTTCAGTTGTTTTGCTATCAAATGCATTCTGTTGACATGGGAGGAAAAAGTTATTGTATAGTTATTGTATATTATTGTATGTATTATTCTGAGTTATCACCTTATTACCCCCCCCCCCCCCCCCCCACCAGATGGTAAGGAAGGGTCATAAAGGTGATATGTGTTAAAATATCAATCAAATCCCCTGATGTTTGCAGTGACCAGAGTGTAATCCAATTGTACATGTAAGATATGGAAATATAGTAAGTGTATATTTATGAAAATGCTGCAACAAACAATCGTGCATCAACAGCATTTGCTGCCTTCAAAAAACCAAATGAGAGGCATGGCATACCCTTAATGTAAGTTCTTTACAAGCTGCAATGTACAGACTCAGGGATTGCCTCGTAGAACCAGGGATTACTCACACCAACACTCATACTTCCTTCTACTCTCACAGTCCTCGCCTTATCCCCCCATTAATTACTTGCTTGTACTGACCTCTAGTGGTCAGAGCACATACACTTAACGCAACAATGTTTATTCTTTTCATCTTCATGTCACATGTATAGATATATACACACAGACACACTTTGACAGAAGATGTAGCGCTTGAGTTCCGTGTATTGTACAGTACTGTACAGATTTGTACACTCTTTGGTCATCTGTGTGTACTGCACTACAGGGTCAGAGGTGATCAGGGAGTGTAGAATGTTGCCCGATACATGTTCACTTTCCACCGTCCACAATGAGAAAATATGTTTTTGATGCTTTTACCAAGATAATAAAGACGTCTATTGTAGGTTAAATCCTAATATACCAACATTTTGTCATGTTACCAAGTTTTTGATGTTTATGTTAAGAGGTTGAAAGAATATTTATTTCTATATCCATAGGCTTGCACTTCTGTGGCGGGTTGCAGGAGATGGTTGACATGAAAATATTACAACACACTCCACACCCTAGAGATTGATCACCTTCTGAATATGTACTCCAGGGGTGCGGGTTAGTCTCATGACTTGAGGCGGAAAACAAGGAAGGCACTGGCCCTCTTATGATTGGTCAATTTCAACATGATTGGTTAACCAATGAATGGGGCACTTTAATGAACATGAATGGCTAGTCGTATATCGTTATAAAAGACTTAAAAAATGGTTCAAAAGGTAAAAAAAAATACTTGGGGAGAAAAATGTGGTAATGGGGAGTGGTTTTAGCACCATGCAGGTGCAGAGAGCCAGCGCTGGCAAGCGGAAGAGGATGCAGCTGCAGGAGATTAAGGTTTAGCAGAGTGTTTACAATCTGATGTGTTTTCACTTCTCCCTCTCTCTCCTGACGGCGAGGCTGGGTTCCCGCTCCAGTCTGCAGCCTGCACGTGTTGTTCATACGTTGACTGAAAAGACAAACGTTCTTGTTGTTTGTTAAAATAATTGCCCAGCGGAGGCTGCTTTTTGTTTCCATCTCTACCCCTTATTCAACATTGGCGTCATTTCTTACAACATCAATAAATGAGATGTATTTACAAAAGGCAATTCAATATTTAATGTTTAATATTATGGTTTCGAAGCTCACCTGTGAACACAGTGACTTGCTCCCACCCTGTCCTTTACAGAAGCTCTTTTCGCAGTCCACCTGACATTTGTTCCTAAACTAAACGGGACAACCACCCACTCAGAACAGAAGGGAATAAAACTCCTGAGAAGATTTGGCAATTTGGAATGATGCTTTGACAGATCGAACAGCCGGGGAATCCTGGGGTTCTTTTTCGCTTCGAAAATGACTCCCAACATTTGTGCAGTTAATTGTAAATGCATAATAAGTTGTTGCATGTAGCCGTGAAATGGCCCACTGGATTCTAGGCAGTGCAACACATCTTTAACTGGTGAAACAATCTAAATTGATGGAAATGTTGTTAATATAGTCCACATGCACTCAGTTATTACACCTGTACTAAGGAGTACCAATACAAATATCTCAACACCTGATCATTAAAGGACATAGAATGCATAAAGTAAAAAAATAGAATGCATAGTGCAAAAGAAACACATTGTAAAAGGAAATACACATTATAAAGTTAAGAAATATAATGCATAAAATCAAGTAGAAATGGCAGTGCAAGAAATGAAAATTTGGTTTGGATAATAAACGTGAGGATTTGTTTTTCGCCACCTGTGTTAAGTTTTTCTACGCTTTTTTCTGTTCTTATCAGCGTGGCATTTCTCCATGGAGATCTTTTCTTACCAGAGACCACCTTCACCTTAGTGGGTGCAGTGCATTTATAACATTTGTAATTTTAGAATTGAAATTATCTACAAGCTCATTGACTGAGACCCAAGAGAGGGCGGGTGTGGAAGAGAAAGCCTGAATAAATATTTCACTGGTGTTTTCACTGATGACCTCTGTTTGAACATTTGTGTGCACAGAGATAGTACCCTCAAAGAAAACACAGGAATGATCAGAGAGAGAACATCAGTCACCACCACCTTAGAAATGTTCAGACCCTTGAGAGATGATTAAGTCGAGAGCGTGGCCCTTGTTGTCTGTGGGCTCCGTCACGTGCTGAGTCGGTCCATAGTTATCAAGAACCCAACACAGTTCTTTGGTCCCGTTGTCCTGGGTGTTGTCAACATGGATGTTAAAATCCCCAACAATAACTACACAATCAAAGTCAACACAGATGATATACAGCGGTTCAGCAAGATCATCAAAAAAGGTTCCACAGTATTTTGGTCGCCTATAAATATTTGGAAACATAGCTCGTGAGGAGGAATGAACTCTCAACCGAAGAGCCACATATTCAAAAGAAGCAAAATTTCCGTAAGATATCTGCTTTCCTTTGAGGGAATCATTCAACAGAATGGCAACTCCACCTCCTGTCTGATGCGCGCCAGCTCCACTCATAAAACTGAAGTTGGGAGGCGTCGACTCAATAAGAACTGCCGCACTGTTATCTTGGTCCAACCAAGTTTCAGGTAAAAACATAAAATCAAGGTTTTGCTTGAAAATAAAATCACAAATCAAAAATGTTTTTCCTGCCAAACACCTAAAGTTTAATAAGGTTAGATTTTGTGTGTTGAAAGCCCAATTTTTGGGACAGGCTGTGGCTGACAAGGAATGCACGCTAAATTTATTACATTTGCTAAATGGGTTGGGTGCTTCTTGCTGAGGGTTGCTCTCTTTCAATGTTCCCATGTTATGTTATGTCTTCTAAGATATGATTCCTCTTGTCCTTGGTAGAGGGAACAGATGGATGACGCATGAAGAAAATAGGTTAGCGATAAAAAGTTTTACTCCTGATTTGTTCAGGCAAAGTCCATCTGCCTTAAAACCATGTCTGCACTCCCAGAAATTGAAATTGCCAATAAATTGCCCTGGATGTGCGATGCGTGCAGTTGGAAGCCATGTGTTCAGTGCCAACAATCTGCTGAATCTCTCAACTCCTCTTCTGAGTGGCGGTAGAGGGCCACTGATAAACACCTCAGCATTCAAAGAGCTGCCTGTGTTCAACAGATCAATAAAGTGTTTTTTCAGTACTTCAGACTGTTGCTGCACAACATCATTGGTCCCTATGTGCACTATGATGGCTTTCACAGTTGGATGTGCAGCCATGATATACGAATTCTTTGTCATGTCAGAGACCACATTATTTGGAAAGCAGAGTATTTTGGTGTTCTTACTGCACATGTTCCTTACTTATTTTACAGCAAAGTCACCCACAATCCCAGTTTGGGGCCCAGTCGTTAGCTTTCCCTGTAGCCTTTTACTTTCGGACTTACTCTGTCTTTACCTTGCCGTGTGAAGATGAAAGTTATGCAGGTCATCAGACGGTGATCCAGGGTCCTTCAACGGTGGAGCAAATCTGCTCTCCAGTTCAGTATTTTACAGTATTTTACTCTGTCTTGTTCGACTGTCAGGATATTCAACAGCCGGACGTTAACTGGGATGCTGCAGCTGACTATGGAGAAGATGTGGATGGTGTGATAGCGGTCCCTGAATTTGAGTGTCCATTGAACTTACAGCAGCTTCAGTTGCCGATTGATGAAAATGATGGAGACACTGACACGAGAAAGCTTTGTCGTGAATATGTGGTTCCTGCTTTTGTCAGGTGTTAAATGTTTGGATTGACTTTGTTTGTTTTGGTGTGCATGTAAAAAAAAATGCAACAACCAAAGATAAAGCTTTAGGTTTTATTTATTAAAAGTTCAACACTGGAAAAACTCAGGTAATCCAAACTTTGGCAGGAAATAGTGCTTTCAATCTTTAATTTTGTATAATTATCTATTCTCTTGCATTATCACCTGATGCATTGATCTGATTCAGCAATACAATTTCGAAAATAAGAGCTCCTCTGTTTATAAACAGTATAAGATAATAGAAACACAAGCACAGTTCAAGCAAAAAAAAAAAAATATATATATATATATATATATATATACACTGTATATGTGTATGTATGTATGTATATATATATGTGTGTATGTATATGTGTGTGTGTGTGTGTGTGTGTGTTTGTGTGTGTATATATATACATATATATATATATATATATACATACACATATACAGTGTATATATATATATATATATATATATACAGTATATGTTTATATACTATGTTACAACCAACGAACAATCTTTACATTTTCAGCAAGCAAGCCACACAAGGAGAATGAGAAGCAGCGTTCGGTTTTTATGCACCTCATATTTGGAAAAAAACTCCCAGAAAACTGCAGGTCTGCTGCAACTCTCACCTCTTTTAAATCAAGGCTGAACGATGTTCTGTTTGCCGCTGCCTTTTAATAATCCAAACATTCATTTATTACACTGCATATATATACATTCAATTTCTTCTTTTATGTTGCGTTCTTCCTTTTACAATGTGTGAAACAGCGATATCTGATAACTGAAAGATCTCCAGATCGGTTCTCCGGGGCTCGGATATCGCCTTGAGGAGGTAAAACGCTATTCGAGGAATAGGCGAATAATTGTTAACAAAGAGTAAAACAGCGTTTCTTTGATTCATTTCTTGCACTGCACTGTAACTTTCATGCATTTTATGTATTCTATTTTTTTAACTACATTCATTCTATGTCCCTTTATAATGGGTTTCTTTGCACTTTGTCTTAATGCTTGGGATGTTTTATGTAAAGCACTTTAAATTGCCTTGTTGTTGAAATGTGCTATACAAATAAACTCGCCTTGTCTTACTGCCTGCTGAGCTCATAACCACCACCGTGCCTTGGTTAGGTTGTTTTCAAACTCTTGGTAGGTGGCTTAAGTGGTGTGTAGGGAATGTAAGGGCAACTGCACAAGCATTGGCAATGAGGTAACAAAGGCTATGTGCCCCATAGAGGGAGTCACAGTCATTATTAACCGTTATTAAACTTAACCATTATCTTGAAGGACTCTCTTTTGGGTTCAAATAGTGAAACGTGTGCCTGACCTGTGACCCATCGGAGGAAGCTCCGAACTAACAGGAGCTTCCCTCGGCCAGTTGTTCCGGGCATGGCTGCCATGTGACTTTGACCCACAGGGCTCCCCTCGTCCTGCTTGTCAGCTTCTTCTCACAGAGACAAATAGAGCTCAACAGTGACTGCCCGCTTTTAGAACGCCTCCGGTTCCGGAAGTGAATTTTCCCATTCGTTCACTCCGTTGACGTTTCAGAAAACCCTTCTAATAAAGAGTTTTAAGTCTGGAACCAAGCCAACCAACTACCGGATGAATCGTGACCGTAAAAAACATTTGATTCGGAGCAAAAAAATAGTACGAAAATGGAAAAAAAGGCAAAGGTACGAGACTGTGTACATAATTATTTTAAGAGTGAAAGAATTATTTATCCATTAAACCATCGCGAATTATACCTTTCCAGAGACTTCCAACCTAACGATAGTTTAGTGCGCTTCTTCTTGAATTCAACCTTTGTCATTATTGCAGTGTTTATATTTGTAGAATTACACACATTCCACTCACAGGTGCAGTAGTTCTTTGAACACAAATACCAGGAGGCTGCTGGAAGTAAAAAAAAAAAAAAGCAGAATAAGCTATAAGAGCAAATCATCAGTGTGTGGACCCTTTAAATAAAAAATACAAAAAATGTATTCACAACATCACCGACTTGTGGCCGGGGACAAGAGCTGCTGGCACATCTGCTGGCGGTGTGCCAACACCTCATCTAATCCGTAGAGCCTCAATGATTCACGCAGCTGGTTCAATATCGGGATCAGCCTCACCAGTGCATGCAAACCCTTGGCGCTTATAAACGGTAAGAAAGTAACATTGTATTGATTCAGAGTGGAATTGCTAACGGCGAAGCATTTTGTGACACAAATATTTTAAAACTGTGTTAACATACTCTACGATGGCCTTTTTTCGGTCAACTATTATTGGCCCGTGTAGCCACACGCCACGATTGCATTTGATAATTCCATCTGCCTTTCTACTTCTTCTTCTTTTGAAAAAAAAAGTATGTATGTATGAAACTGTTTAAATACCTCTTTCATCAGGTTTTTAATATCCATGTCAGTCACTTCACCGGGCACACCATCCTTCTCAATCTCCCCATGGCAGAAGAAATGGCAGCACCACACTTGTGGCAAAAATCTCCTCACAAGTCCTTTTGTGATAAAGATGCAAACAATTTTGAACAAAATGGCCTTGTTGGAATCCTTTTAGACGGTTGCTACTTAATTTTAACAATTCAATGTCTTATATTCCGTATGACACACTGTGGCACATACATGAAATTGGTGTCCTGGAAGACACAGATACTGTATTTAGGGTTTATGACCCATCTCCTTCAAAGAAGTGTCTCTCAATTCCATGCACCATTTATGTAAAGAAGAAAGCAGCTTCTGTCAAATGCAAGATATTATTCAGATTGGTAAGTTCTTAAATTTGCATTTTATCATTTGTATTGGCCTTGGGGGGGAACACATACCAGCAAGTAACTATTTACGAAGGGTGCCTTGGTCTATTCCATTTTCTCCAATGAAGGAGACCCAGAGGTGTTCTTTGGGTAGGCCTGTTTTGCCTGGCCAACTGTTTAAGCCCCCTTTAAAACAACCCCTCCCTTGTCATATTGAAAGTGAATGTCTGGGATGAGGACACCTGTGAAGCCCAATACCTCAGTAATTAAAAGATCTAAAATAATAAGGTCAACTGTTTTGGGCAGCTCTGGACATGTACTTTTCGAGGGGCAGTTGTGTCAGTAGGGGGCGCCACTTAAAATGGTCTAACATATACAGTAATTCATGGCTTTGCTATGTCAATTGCACTTATATTCCCTGACCAAATTAACCCCTAGTAACACATGCATGTGATTTTTGACCTTTACCATCTTTTCCTTTTTAGGTTTATAAAAATATAACTACCATGAGGCCATTGCATTAAGATGCATGCCAAAATGGCGCAGAATTATCGTTTTTGTAGTTGGCTAGGACTAGGGTTTGAAACGTTTATAAATAATTGTGTAAATATTATTGTAATATAATTGTGTAATCTTTTTTTTTGCTCCTGGAGAAGCCACAAGTTCGTAGGATATCAAACTTGTTTTAAGAAAAATATGTTTTATTCGCGATGTCATGACTTTAGGTACATGTCTTCACATGGAGACCGAGGAGGTGCGGTCATTATGGCCATTATGCTGGTTTTGTCACATAGACCTGGCAACCCTGAGTACACGGACTAAATTCTGCCCTCGTGGTTCCTGGGGTGTGTCCTGCCTGGTGCCCCTACATGTCGCTGACCTTGACTGTGTTGTGCTCTGTCCCTGAACTTAATTTAATGCATCATCATTTAGTTATTCCTCTTATTATGATCATCTTGGCTTTGCTCCCTGCTCAACATGAAGGCGTGGTGGTTATGGAAGAAAAATAAATCATACTCATTATACCTTCTGCCAATACAGCTTGTGGGGTTTTCACGGTTATTGATCCTTTTTCGGTCTGTACTTAATCTGTAATCTGATTTAATGTGCAATTTCCTCTTGCATAGACCAGCACACAGACTAACCTGATCTGCTAAAAAGGTTTCTGGGGTCTGTTTTCCAATTATTCTATGAAATACATTCATTCATTCAGGTCCTGTCAGTTCCATTTCCAGAGAACAAATTATCTGTATTGACAATAATGTGATCAATGCATTGGTGCATGCAACATTTACTTTAAAGGAGGCTATCGTAACAACAAATCCCATTAAAATCCCAGTGTTCCAATGAAATGAATGAATGAATGATCACACTCCAAACCAATTTTTCTAATTTCTATTTTTTTTAAACAGTATCAAGTGACTTCATTTCCCTTTGTGATGCAATTAGGAAGTAATTGCAATTGTTTTGACATTCTATATATTTTCTCAGGTGACATTTTTACACAAAACAGATGGAAACTGAGGGCAACAGAGAGAATAGGTATATGTGTAAATGGACTTCAGCACAAGAAGTATTGCTATCATGAAAACAGTATTCCCTTAATAAACGATACACGGTCCTTCTGAAAATATTGAACTTGTAGGATACTACTACTACTACTACTACTACTACTACTATCACTCCTACTACTACTACTAATACTACTACTACTACTACTAATACTACTACTACTATCACTCCTACTACTACTACTAATACTACTACTACTACTACTACTAATACTACTACTACTACAAATAATAATAATGATGGTGATGATTATGATTATGATGATGATAATAATTATAATAATAATAATAATAATAATAATAATGATGTGATGATGATTATGATTATGATAATGACAACAATGATAATAATAATAATAATAATAATAATAATAATAATAATAACAATAATAATTATTATTATCATTATTATTATTATTATTATTATTATTATCATCACCATAATAATAATAATAATAATAATAATAATGATAATAATAATAATGATAATAATAATAGTAATGGTTATAATAATAATAATAATAATAATGATGATGGTGATGATGATTATGATTATGATAATGACAACAATAATAATAATAATAATAATAATAAAAATAATAATAATAATCAGCATCAGCATCAGAATCGTCGTCATCACAGACTTTTCTTATTGTCGTAAAACCCAGGCGTCACGACCGGAACAACGTGCCGATTCGTTTTACGGCAACTCTTCACTTCCTTTCCCACCGGCGCTCCCCGCAGGAACGTCCTCCTGTGCCGTGTGGCTACAACGAGCAGCCCGACAGGGTGTCACGGCCTTTCAGGTAGACCGCACGCAGCCATGCCGGTTCACATGGTATCTTACTGTTTTCATTCGTGTGTTCGGATGTATGGTTTGTGGACTTTGCGGCTATTATGCAGCCCGTTAGATTAGCATAGTCGGTTAGCTTAGCTTAGCCATAGCGGCCACCTGGCAGCCCTCTTAAGTAGCTTAGCTAATATTAGCAAAAGCGACTGTACGTGATGGTTGGTTTTCAATCTTCGGGGTCCTGGGTGTTATTGTCACTCCGGGTTTGTACCCGGGATAAAAAAAAAAAAGGTGAAGCACCTTAAAGCTTGAGATTTTGCGCACGCCTTTGTATTACGGCTGTTATTACTTCCGGCTCGCTGATGACTAGCCCACTGCGCAAGCTGATCAATGCCTTCTGTTGTGGCATAGCTGGAGAAAGCAGTGCTGCTAACTACCTGAGGACCGGGACGGTTGTTAAAGTCGCGTAGGCCTGGTTTAAATAACGGAGTG
Organism: Zeus faber; assembly: GCF_960531495.2. Classification (NCBI taxonomy): domain Eukaryota; kingdom Metazoa; phylum Chordata; class Actinopteri; order Zeiformes; family Zeidae; genus Zeus; species Zeus faber. The sequence goes on from NC_137205.1 coordinate 13,477,023, forward strand.
GTTGGACATTCACACGCACGCTTTTATTTTCAGACAATGGCGAAGTTCAACGCCCCTGTGATCCAGGACAATCCATCAGGATGGGGTCCCTGTGCAGTTCCAGATAAGTTTAAAGATATGCCCTACCAGCCTTTCAGCAAAGGAGACCGTCTGGGAAAGGTTTGTGTCCTTCTGTGCGCTACCAAACCTCTCCAATAAATAAAATGCTCAAATGTGATATCTTTATTTTTTCCCTGCAGGTAGCTGACTGGACTGGGGCAACGTATCAAGATAAAAGATACACAAGTAAGTGAGACGGATAATTGATTAAGGACCACTTTAACCAAAATATATTAAAAAAACAAAACAAAAACATGCTGTACTCATATTGGCAGATGCTTTGTTACATTTATATTTCAAATTCATCTTTTTTTTTTTGTTGTTGTTGTTTTGTTTTTACATGCAGTCTAATTGTTTTATGAACAGAAGGATTTATTTATTCATCGACCCATTTATTTATTTAATTGTCCTATAAGCAAACAAAACATTTCCCAGGAATGAAAATTTGTCTCTAATGCCCTTAAATTTCTGTTAATTAAAAACGTTATTTCTCTTTATTAGATAAGTATTCCTCTCAGTTCGGAGGAGGTAGTCAGTATGCCTACTTTCACGAAGAGGATGAGACAAGCTTTCAACTGGTGGACACTGCTAAGACTCAGAAAACGGCCTACCAGAGGAACCGCATGAGGTTTGCTCAGGTACAGATGCTGCAAAGCCCTTAATTGTGAATGAATTATGCTAACATAATTTGTCCTCTCCGCCTGTGTATACTAAACCTGATCTGTATTAACAGAGGAATCTGCGGAGGGACAAGGACCGTAGGAACATGACTCAATTCAACATGCAGACGCTGCCGAAGAGCGCCAAGCAGAAGGAGAGGTGAGCCGCTGCCAAACTCCCGACCGCAAGAAATACTTTAGTTTGTTCTTTTCTAAGCTCTAGTCCAGCATTTCTTCTCACAGTAAATAGTTGAGAAGAAATTCCACTCTGACTTGACTTTTCCATATGTCCAGGGATCGCATGCGACTGCAGAAGAAGTTTCAAAAGCAGTTTGGTGTTCGTCAAAAGTGGGACCAGAAATCTCAGGTATACTTTTATTCATTTTGTCTAACAGAGGCTGGCTTGTAGTCACATAAAACCTGTATAGAAAGTGGTGCGTAGTTTCAGCTTTAGTACTTTAGTGGGCATAATGGACCCCCCTTTGATTGACCCTGCTAGACCTGGATAATATGAATGTAAATCCATATCACTGTTCAATTAAATTGTTTAATTGGCCTTTCATTATGGTCGAATCCTATTGTACAAGGAACAAATACGGGTGTAAAATCAAGAACGAAATGGGTACAAGATTCCAAACCGGCACTGGTACGTGGTGCATACGAAAACTGCTACTTTGTTCTACTCCGTCTAGATGTGAAGTAGAGGGTCTCATTGGCTCTCTGCAGCTATTTTTAGTAATATGGCAGTTTTGTTATTTTTGTCATTTTTTGGCTATTTTTTTCCTCATATCTTTGTTCCACGCCCCTTCCCCACACCCTTCTTCTATTGAACATTGCTCACGGCCCAGCTGAAACCAAGAGATTCCTCTGTAGAGGTGAGGAGTGATTGGGAGGTGAAGGAAGAGATGGACTTCCCCAGGCTCATGAAGATGAGATACATGGAGGTGGCTGAACCCACAGACATGTACGTTACGCACGCACACACATTCAGAAAAGCACAGTAATAAGCTCAACCCACTTGATGTATGCCAAACAGCTTTTAGACCAATACCAGTGACGACACTTATTTGTGTCTTTCAGAGAGTGCTGTGGTGCCTTGGAGTACTACGACAAGGCTTTCGATCGCATCACCACCCGTAACGAAAAGTCTCTGAAAAGCATCAAGAGGATCTTCCACACTGTCACCACCACCGACGACCCTGTTATCCGCAAGGTGCAATAACACACTATTCTATCAAACTCTGAGCAGATAATCAGAATCATTAAGAAACAATCATTTTGTAAGTCACACGCATTTATTCCAGTAATATTACACTATAATGCTTATAACCGGTTTACGAATGGAAGGTTAAGGTATAGCGCAGCTTGTATACATAGTTAGAGAGCCCCGTTTACCATTCACCACAGTGAATAGTCAGTCATTGATAGGCTTGTCCCAAGAGGAGTATGCAATCGACAAATTCATTGTTCCAAATTTTAAAAATCAAATTTCTATAAAAGGCCTAGAAACATGAAAATTGGAACTTGCATTACACAAATTTGCTAAAATACTCAATGGGAAATGTATGAAAATACGAAAATAATTTGTCACTGCATGCTTAAATGTATTGACAAAAGCCATAGGACGAAGATGTGAGAGAAACTTTAGATGTAATGCGATGGTTACTTCCTTCCAGCTGGCAAAGACCCAGGGAAACGTGTTTGCCACGGATGCCATCTTGGCCACCCTGATGTGCTGCACGCGCTCAGTCAACTCCTGGGACATCATTGTTCAGAGAGTGGGAAACAAGCTGTTCTTTGACAAGAGAGACAACTCTGACTTTGGTGAGGCTTCATGTGGACGATCCAACTGAAATATTCGAAAAATCACAGTTCAATATGTTTGGATGCCGCGAGTTAAATAGATGTTCAGAAGATGATTGATATTATGAACGCTCCTTATCTGTTCCTCAGATCTGTTGACCGTAAGTGAGACTGCCAACGAGCCCCCCCAGGACGAGGGCAACTCCTTCAACTCTCCCCGTAACCTCGCCATGGAGGCTACGTACATCAACCACAACTTCAGCCAGCAGTGTCTGCGCATGGTTAGTGTAGCTTTTAGCAGTGCTTCTTATTTAATGTTTTCATATTTAATTAACCCTGATAATAACATTTCTAATAACATTCGATTCAGGATCTTGTTTCATGTGTCTAGACATCTTATAAGAAAATTGCAGCTGGTCCTGCATTTGCGTTTAAGTGACTTTATTAGGACTGCCTTAGGATTTTCCTAGTCGACTATTAGTTGTCAGTTTAAGCCATTATTCGACTAATCGTTGCACGTATATGATATTAGTTTAATTGTTTAAATATATGTTTTTGGGGCATCAGAAAATAATTTGCATTCCAGGGCTGAGAAAGAATCTCATAGCTAACATTAACACTGTGCTACATTACAGAGAAATACAAACCTAATAACCAGCCTTTAAAATATAAATTTAATTTACAGGTGCTGTAGCACAAAGTGAGCCAACTGTTAATTACGGCGGTTAAACTTATTAGGCCCTATTATTATTTTATTAATATAACATTTAAATGACTTAATGACATCATTTGCACTGAAATGTGGCATACAGAAGATCGTTTCCCGGTGTCGGCGTCCCCTCGTTAGGGACCCCTGCTCGGGGCGCACTTCCCAGGGCCGCAGACTCTGTTACTCACTGCGCCTTCCCCGTCCCCGGGACACGGGTGTGCCTCGGGCCTGCCTCTCCCCCTACAGTACAATTTAGTTATTGAAGAATGTGATTCACGGTTTCAAATGGCTCTTTATTTTTTATACTTTATGCAATATTCTTTCGGCCTTTTGGACTAGTCGACTGGTCTAAGATTTAACTTCCTGTTTAATGTCAGGGAAATTAATCGTTAGGAACATTCCTATTCTAAATGTGTCGGAACAACCAGCAAGGCGACTGAACATTTTGTTAATTTATCAGTAACAACACCAGCACAACAACTTATAACCAGCCTTTGAAATATACGTGAAATTTACAGGCGCAGCACGCAAGCATTAAGCTCTAGATGATTTTGATGGTTTGCCGGTAAATAACAGGCGGCTCGCCTGTTATTTACCGGCAAACCATCAAAATCTGTAATTACTCAAGATTCAAGAGGTTTATTCTAGATGTGTCTGACCAACCAGCAAGGAGACTGAACATTTATTTTAGTTAAAATTTGTTTGAAATTAGAAGTCCTCTAGCGTTTCATACTGGGTCCAGCCATATAGGTTTTGAAGGGTAACTTTGACAAGGCGCAGCTCACGAATAGTTTATTTTTATTTTTTTTTCCTGCGACCAACCAACCAATGAAAAACTTAGTCGACTAAGACTCTTCTCGTCCACTAACCCTTGGTCGACTCTTTGGGGGCAGCCCTAGACTATTATATTTATAGAATATTATATTTATTTATATTATGCATGTATGTATCATACACACATTTGCAATTGTGCAATATATGCATTTAATTCTAGTAATTACTATATGGTCTGCCTGAGAATGGTCTTAATTTGCAAATGAAAAAGTCATTTACAACTTCCATCGAATTTGTGTTGCAATGTGTTGATGACTGTGTGAAAGCTTTTCATTAGAAATTCTTCTCCTTTTTCAGGGAGGAGAGCGCTACAAGTTCCCCAACTCCAACCCGTTTGTGGAGGAAGACATGGACAAAAGTGAGGTGGCATCTGTGGCCTACAGGTACGTACTGCCCCCGGCTGGTGACGTGCTGTACTGCTTCAGACCTTGGACCTAAGGTCACATTGCAAACGCGAGACATACTAGGATTCCACGTCACTTCATGATGTGTACCCGTCCTGCGACCTCATGTTACAACACAATATAGGCGTGGGGAAGTAAATAATGAAATCCTGCAGTGAAAAACATTTGTGATGAAGTTGCCACTTCATCTTCCTCCCCACTTGGGAAAGTCTCCACACTGGCTTTCTCGCAGCTCATTGGTTTGTGTTTTTATTCTAGGTACCGTCGCTGGAAGCTCGGGGAAGACATTGACCTGATTGTGCGTTGTGAGCACGATGGAGTGATGACCGGAGCCAATGGAGAGGTGTCCTTCGTTAACATCAAGACCCTCAACGAGTGGGACTCTAGGGTGAGCCATTCAATGCTATATTTACGTGCTTAGTCGGGATTAGTGACAATTGTTATTTATTTTATTTTATTTTTAGTTTTTTTGGAAAGTCATGTTTTAGTAAAGCAAAAGAGCTTTTCTGGTTTATCTAAAAGTAAATGGCATTTTGCGGGTTGTTTCGCTAATAAGTAGTTTCCTCTGTGTCTGCTCAGCATTGTAATGGAGTGGACTGGCGTCAGAAGCTGGACTCCCAGAGAGGAGCGGTGCTGGCCACTGAGCTGAAAAACAACAGCTACAAGCTCGCCCGCTGGACCTGCTGTGCCATGCTGGCCGGATCGGAGTACCTTAAGCTGGGGTGAGCTGCACCCCTGCCCCCATTGCTTAGTCTCTAACTTATGCCTGCTTACTTATGCGGTCCTGATTTAGTCAATTGGGAATTAAAAACATGGCACTTTTCCTTTTAATCGCCTCCAAAAGAAAAATTATCTCTTAGTTCCCCTGAAGGGACACTGCAGCACTCCTGAAGTAAGAAGTTCATGTTTCCTGCTTCTGGAAACCCCACAAACCACACAGTGGATGAACAGCCCGTTGACTCTCTGTTTTCCCATCCCGTCCCCAGATACGTGTCTCGCTACCACGTCAAGGACTCTGCCCGCCACGTGGTCCTGGGCACCCAGCAGTTCAAGCCCAACGAGTTTGCCAGCCAGATCAACCTGAGCATGGAGAACGCCTGGGGAATCCTGCGCTGCGTCATCGATATCTGCCGCCGGCTGGATGAGGGCAAGTACCTCATCCTGAAGGACCCCAACAAGGTGAGGCGTTGTTAGCAGCGGTGGTCAAAGGGGAGAGCTCATTTTAAACCAAACTCCTGCCAATGTTCTGTGTGGAATGTTTATTCGCCCACAGCAAGTGATCCGCGTCTACAGCCTCCCTGACGGAACCTTCAGCTCAGATGAAGATGAGGAGGAAGAGGAGGAGGAAGAGGATGAGGAGGAGGAAGGTGAGTTCAGAGTGTGTGGATGCACTGCGTACTTTGTTTGCATGGTCTGAGTAGGACTAGACGTTGTGAGAACACAACATAGAATTGATTGTCATTTCTAAGTTCAATAATAAACAACGATTAAAGTAAAAGCATCTGCTAGCTTTAAAGGAAAACATGAATTAAAACCTTGTTTGTTTTTTTTCCCCTCCTAGAAGAAGAGAATTGAGGTGTGAAGGCTGCTTTAGTGACCAAAGTGGCCTGTACCACCACACGCATACAAATACAACCAACCTCCTTTTGAAAATCAAATAAAGATAAAACCAATTGGATAGTGTTTTCTTTATTTGTTCTCAGATGGATTTCCACTTAAGAACATCTCGTGTTCCACATACAGTGTATTCGTTGGGTGTTCAGGACCTTTCACCTTTTCTACAATTTGTAACATACTTAATGATTAAAGGATAGATTCAGTTATTTTCCCTCCCTTCATGCTTTGTATAAGGGTAATTTTCAGGTTCTAGTGATCGTGAATACTTGACACATTGCAAGAAATGCTCCATACATTAAAGAGCCCCTGAACCCAGAAGTTTCAGTTTTTAATTAAAATGAGTAACTGAGTTTTAGGGGTGGGACCTTAATATCAAATTCAACCAATCTGGATTTCTTTGCATTATGAATTTGAAGGATCAAAGCTCGTTCCGGTTACTGGTTGTGTTTGCTGAAACCATGGAAACGGCTGCCATAAACCTTGATATTTCTGATTTTAGATATCATGATTTTTTTGAAAATCAAGTTATTAGCAAAACGCAAAGGCCCCTTTTAATGCTCCTGTGGCTCCTTTGCGGCGTCCCAGGAGAAGGTCAAAGCCAGGTCGCCGATTCTCTCCTGAAAGATCCGATCAAACCGCTCGCTTTGGGCCACGGTGAAGTGGTTTTTCCAGTCACCGATCTTACCTGCAAGAGACACATGTTTCACCTGACGCCCAAAGACCGAAGGTGGGGCTCTGAAAGAGAGGTTCCCGGGGCTGCAGAGAAAGACTCAAGAGCTCACTGGAAACTTTACCTTTCCGCATGAATTTCCCGTTCAGCAAGTCTGGAGGCAAAAACTCGTAGTTGGCCTTTGAGTCTTTCTTCATGTTCTTGAATGTAGATTTGTGGACAACTTGATCAATGGCTCCATTGCTAAGCTCCTTCCCTAAGAATCGGCATATCTTGGTCACTGCCGTCTTCAGATCCTGAAGCAAAACGATACCGTGGAGACGGAGCCCCGAGCTTTGAAAAACATTTAGTATATAACTTTGATTTAAAATTTACGGGTAGTGTTGTAGTAAACTCACAAGGACCATTCAAATACATGACAGGATCCTAAATTTCACCAGCCACCATTTGAAGTGTGTGTGTGTGTGTGTCTTGCCGTCACTGCATGAGTGTGTGTGCCGTGTGACAAATAAAGACTCTTGTTCTTCTCTTTAAAACATGTAAGGAAGTACAGCAACGCCTACTAAAACCATGTCTTCATAGCTGAGGAAGAGGATGTTGTACTGGTCTCTCTTGGAATGCCATTCCCTGATGTGGTCGAACCATGATGCTGCGCCAACTGTAATATTAGCAAAGATTTCACAATGAGTTACAAGTATTTTGCAATGCTCATTCCAATCAAATATTTCAGCCCAAACTACTGCACTTGGTCACCCAACACATTCACCAAAAAAATATCTTAAGAACAAAATACATCAAATGAAAACTAATACAAATTGCAAAGTCTGGTGATCATTTGTTTTGACTACTAATGAATGTACTTTTTTATTATTTTTTTTACCTGTGCTGTCAGCATGCTGGGCAAACAACACAGAGTATTTGTATGCCATTGCATTCAGGACAGAGTTAGTCTGCAAGTGCAGTTCAAGTTCTCAACCTGCACTGCAACTCTTTATTCATTCTTAAATCATCAAGAACTGCTGCAATAACTCTGTCCTGTGGACGACCTGTAGAATGACAAGAGCACAGTTTTTGGTTATAGAGAACCACCACCAACCCCCCTCTTTGGAGAACTATTTATCATGTTTGGATCTATAAACAACTGATCACTACTCCAAGAGGGGGAGAATCACCACGGGTGAGACAAATAAACATAGAACCAAACAACATTTACACAAAAACATGAACATTGGATGACAACATGTATTAAAAAAACAGTTAATTAGGTCCAGGAAAACTAGAACTACAATTGGTCACGTGGCCTCTTCCTGTCCTAGTTATGGCAGTAAATGAGGGAGGAAAGGAGAGGAATGCCACCAGGAGGGTGCTGGGTTGCACTCCAAGCAGGTGTGGTGGTGTGTGTGATGGGACCACCTGTGTGTGTGTGTGTGTGTGTGTGTGTAAGATGTCCACCGGTGAGTGTACATGACTAATCGCCATTGGCATTGCTGTAGAAGGTCGGTAATATGTCGCAGCGCCTCCAAGCAGCGGAAGGGGCCCTGCGAGTACCCTGCCCTGTGACCACAGAAGACCCCTGGGCCCCCAGAGAAGCCAGAGGGCCGTGGAGCAACCCCCAGGCCCAGCCCCGAGGAGCATGACCCAGTCCCAGGTAGCACAAGCAGACTCCGCATCCCAGGGGCGCACACATACAACCAACCCCCGGGTGCATGCACAAGATGCAGCCGCCGGCACAGAATCAGGGACACGGGTGCAAGGCACGGACCACGGGCCCAGATCCCGGCCCCACGGCGACAGACTGACACCTCGCCCAAGCCGCCCGCCCCACAGGCGAGCCGGCAGGACCTCCATGCCCACCAATGCTCCACACAAGGGGGAGGCCCGCCCCACTGCAGCCGACCAGACGCCCCGCCCGGCGTGAGTGCCAAGTGCCCATACATGTAGCAGCGTGTACCCAGCGCGGGGCACCTTGATGTTATACCCCCCCCTCCGGCGATGCCGGCAGGCCACCAGGTATACAGGCCCTCCACCATGCACCTGCCGCAGAGAAGCCGCGCCGCAGAAGTAAAAGTCCAACAGCCGCCCCCCAAACCCAACCCACACCCACTACAGCAAGCAGTCTCTCCAGGGGCCCCGGAAGGCACCCGGCGGCGCTCTCCGCAGCCCCGCCAGGTCGCTGCCAGGCCAGGAGGGGGGACCTACCCGACCACGCCACCACCAGCAACCGGCCACCCCGGTAAAACCCCGGTGCTCAATGTGTGCTGTTGATAATTGTATTTAAAATTGCGGGGTTTGGGGTGCGAGGATGTGTTCTAAGCTAATGTGAGTCTGATTAAAATTTTGGGACGGACGACAAGCACGCTTGGGCAGGAGTGTGACAGGCAAGATGGCAGCTGCCCGCTGCATCCCCACCCACATAGCCTGCACCCCGCCCATCCCACAAGCCCTTGGTCTATTGTGTGGTGTTGTAGTGGAAAAAACTGCATCTAACAATTAAACTGAAGAAGAGAAGTTCGAGAGAGTCGAGGTCTGAAGATATAAGACTTTATTATCACTTGCAAGAAGTGACAACAGAATCTGAGTTGGTTTGGCAAAGAACTGCCGAGCCGCTCATGGACTCCTCCTTTTAACCTCTTTCTGTTGGTCAAGAAAGTACATCTGTATACTCAATTAGGATCCCTTCCTTCCTCCTATACGGTCAATAGTGCAAAGAAGCCATTTGTCTGCATTCTTTGACATCAGTTACAACAACAAACCTCCCGACACTAGTCCAGGCCACATTTTATGAGGGGATGTTTGCATTCACACACCTTCCCATGTCACATGGCCCACAGTCAACAAAGCACTTATTCATGTCTTTGCTGACCCCTGTCTCACACACACTTACTTCATTCATATAGCATATGGGCAAGATAACGAATGCTCTTTCTTATTTAATGGTAGAATATAATGAACATATTTCTTTTAAATGTACTAGTAAATTTCTCCCATAGTGTATGTGCTGAGTACGAGTTTTGGCACTGGGAGAGGTAGGCGAATCACGACCGGATCGATCCAGGGGCGCAGCAGGCCGGGGAGCAACAACGCAGACCTCCTCCCCCCAACCGCACCCCAGTGCGCCCACCTCCCGTACCTGGTGGCAGCCAACCTACAGCGATCAGCCAAGGGCGCTGAGTGTCCGCAATGCGCCTCCGCCATGTCGGGCAGCTCCGCGCCCCCATCAGGCCCCTGGTCAGCCCCCAGCTGCCGAGCATGCGGGCTACAGAACAGAGGGCGGCAGACGGCACTCCCCCCCCCCCCCTCCCCCACGGGACGCAGAAGGATACACAAGCCCAGCCACCCCACCCGGGGAGGGCAACCCCAACACCGCGGGGTGAAAAAATGTACTTATTGTTTATGACTTTGGACAAGTATCTGCTAAATGTGGTAATGCAATGTGCAGTGGAAATAGTGGGGGGAAAAAGACATCCTGGTCTACAGGGTATATTTGCACGCGAATCCACGTCCTGACATCTCATAGAATGGATGGTGGTCATCAACTGCCCACATCCTTTATGGGGTTGAGGACCGGCGACTCAGGTGGGTGTGAAAGTGTCAACAATTCAATGAAGATTCAATAATTCATTCGCCTGTAGTTTGTTTCAAGTACAGCATTCCAGTCAGTCTTCATAACCTCATATTTACTTTTTGTTAGGATTTTAAATGTATTCCTTTTTGGATTTTTTTCTGGGGCAAACTGCTGTCCACTCATATTTCAGTGTTTTATCTTAAATGCGACAGTTTTTAAAGCAGTATGTTGACAGTTTTTTATTTTTTAAGTGAACATAGAATTGAGACAAATGAGAACTGTACAATTAAAAGCGTACAGAAATGTTAGAAAATGCCCTTTTTTTTAACTTTCAGGATCGAGAGTCTATAATAAGCTTCAATATTCAGCAATATATTTAGTCAATATTGTGTGACGATTGTTTAATTTTTCCCCAAATTCCACCAACCTGTCATCACAAGTTCACACGTAAACTACTACACTGTCGGACACAAGACACACCGTTTCCCGCCAAATATTGCTCCAGGAAGTCATCAAAGCTTTTTGGGGTTTCCAGCTTGGCCCAGGCAGCGCAGAAGTGGTAATAGGAGACGGCGACATCCTTTGGATTCCGTATCACATAGATAATCTGCAAGAAAATGCCCAAAAGGTTAGAAGATATTTCTGTTCTATGGTGTCATTCTTTCTTATACTTTCTAAGAACTGTATAAAATCAGTTGGTTGCACTTTATTTCCAGAACAAGGCCTAGTTTTATAACAAGATCATATTTTTAGCTTAAATTTCATTTTATGCATTTGTAAAATGAATTATAAAAATATAAAATAAAGTATAGTATATAAAAAACAATTAAGAGTACTATCTGTGCTGTAATATCTTACCTTGTTTACAGCAAGTGCCATGTTGGCATAAGTTGTTCACTGGGTGATAGGTTGATGGGATTTTTTTAAATTACTTTGCTATGTTGTGTAACCATGACCATATAAACTTGTTTGTGTGACAATATATCTAAATCTATGTAATCACAGAAACATTTATGCACACACATACATTCCACTGGGTGACCAGTACATTCCACTGGGTGACAAGTACATTTCATTGGGTGATAAGTACATTTCACCGGGTGATAGGTACATTTCACTGGGTGATAAGTATATTTCACTGGGTGATAAGTACATTTCACTGGGTGATAAGTATACATCCACTGGGTAATAAGTATATATTCACTGGGTAATAAGTACATTTCACTGGGCGATAAGTATATATTCACTGGGTAATAAGTACATTTCACCTGGTGATAAGTACATTTCACCGGGTGACAGGTACATTTCACTGGGTGATAAGTATATTTCACTGGGTGATAAGTACATTTCACTGGGTGATAAGTATATATTCACTGGGTAATAAGTACATTTCACTGGGCGATAAGTATATATTCACTGGGTAATAAGTACATTTCACTGGTGATAAGTATATATTCACTGGGTAATAAGTACATTTCACTGGGCGATAAGTATATATTCACTGGGTAATAAGTACATTTCACCGGGTGATAAGTATATATTCATTGGGTGATAAGTATATATTCACTGGGTAATAAGTACATTTCACTGGGTGATAAGTATATTTCACCGGGTGATAGCTACATTTCACTGGGTAATAAGTACATTTCACTGGGTGATAAGTATATTTCAGTGGGTGATAAGTACATTTCACTGGGTGATAAGTATATATTCACTGGGTAATAAGTACATTTCACTGGGTGATAAGTATATTTCACTGGGTAATAAATCAATTTCACTGGGTGGAAAGTACATTTCACTGTGAATGATAGGTCCATTCCATACCTGGGTTTTCATGAATGTCACATTTAAGGCCAAATTGGGCTTCTTACTCACAGCTTCTGATTTTCCATTCCACCTTAAACGTTGATGCTGCAGTTACGTCATGTCTGTAGATGGTTCCATTTTGCCATTGAAAAAACAAAGCAGTTTCAACCTCTTTTAATCCTCTTATTGCCAAGTCCCTCAAATATAGGACACTTTGACATGAGAGACAATCTAACAGTATCAAAAAACAGAATCACTCAGTCAAATGTCTCATGATTCAGTATATTGATACTGTTATAGAACTCAAAACTTACCTTTGTGGGTGTTGCTTTTAAATCAGAACATTTGTTTGTGTTTCTATTTGTTCTTTGTTGCTCTTTTATATTTTTGCATATGCCGTCTTGTCACTGGCTGTTGACCTGGTTGTAAAGCATATTGGAATATTCTTATAAATAGTATTAGTATTATAGTCCAACTGTGTCTCTTGTTTAATTGTTGTCTACGATTTCATGAACGATTTCATGCTGCGTGAGCCTTTTTTAAATAGTTTTCTGACATTTCAACAAAATTAATTCCATTAATAAAACTGTTTGTCATTGTTTATCTTATTTCTGCAATCTGTACGGATTTGTATTTTCTTTTTTTTGTGCTGGTTTGAATGGCTAAATGGCACATAACCTACAACGGCAGCATGCAGTAGAGAAATTTGTAGCCAGTAGAAGTTTGTGAAGTTCAAGTTGAGAATAGGAACGCTCTGCTTTGAACCAAGACTGAGTGGGTAAGTGAGTGGGTGAGTGAGTGCAAGGCAGTGGTTTATCAAATCTGGTCTGAATCGGTACCTTTGCCCTCTTGTGTCTCAGTCCTGGAGGAATGAGCGCCGGCGTGAGGTGCGAGGCGAACAGCCGGGGAGAAGGCCGTAGAGAGTAGTCGTCATGCCCCTCAGGGTACTCCAGCCACGGCATCCTCTCCAAGTTGTTGGGGTAAGCCGGGGCGTCCTCCTCCGACTCGAAGATGGAGGTGGTGATCTGCTGCGTCCAGATAGTGCCTGGGGAGAATCCCACCAGTCTCTACGAGAAGTGCACAGGACGCGATGGAAACGCCCGTTCAAATGTGCAAATGTGTCTCATTACCTGACTTGGGGTAGGTGACCAGGAGGACGTCGCTGTCCCGGACCTCGAAGCTCTGCAGCGAGTCGATGTACTCTGCAGTGGCCACATCGAGGGCAAAGTTGTAGTTCTTGTACCTGCACAGGTAGTCTGTGATCTTCTCCATTGAGAACCTCCAGGTCTGACGGGACCAAAGCGGCCCCTGGATTGAATGCGGCGAGACGAGTAGGCGGTAACAGAGGTGAGAACAAACAAAGCATGGACTTTGGAACTTGAAGCCGTGGTGATGTAAGCACAATGTAATGTTGCGGCTTTTATGATCATGTTTATTCACATGCTGCTCAGGATGCACTGACCTTTCACACAAACAGCCTTAGACAAAATACATCTTAGTATAGGAGACTTAACCTTACATGTCATGGTTCACCATGGGTGATGAACCATGCATTTACATTTTTTTTTATTCAAATGTTTAAACTTGCACTATTATGGTTGTTATTTTGATTTTGCACAACACTTTGCCATAAAACAGCAGGCAACCATGCTTGAAGTTCAACAAGTTGCTCAATCATACATCTGACCGAAAGAAATTCATTTCTTATGGAGAGTCAATTTCTTTATAAACTTTTTTCAAAAAGCGTGATATTGTTTTGTTTTGTTTTTCTTTCAGATGTGCAACATTTGATTTAATTTTTTCATTAATTGTATTTACACGACTGTTTACGTCATCTGACAGCAGTCTGGGCAGCGGAAGCAGAGCCTGCGTCGGGGCTACTGCTGCATTCGATTACAACTCGGAACTCGGGTCCCCCTTTGTGCCCTTTTCGAGGCAAATGTTTTACGTTGGCTCTGTTCAGGGGAAACATGGAAGCTTGCATTACATTTGTGTTTGTTTGGCAACAAAACACAATGCCATCCTAACATAATAACTAGAGTCGTTTCGATCGCAGATAGAGGTTTTTAAACAAAAAAAAAAAACAATTGTAATGGAAAATACTGAACTAACCCTATGCCCGCTTGTAACCCCATATCTGCTTTACTAACAACAGGAACATTTTATACTGCTGGCCCTGTTGTCGGCCAGGTCACAATTACGAGTTAAGCCGAGCTGTTGAAGATGTTGACACTGCTGAAACAATTGCAACTGCCTTTGTGACCTATGCATATGACTACACCCTCAGCAACTGCCTTTGTGACACCCTCACAGTAATGGTCCATGTGACCTACGTGATATAAGCCCCCCGAACCGGCTGCTTCGGGTGAGATGCTTTTTGCTGTTACTCGGTGACATGTAAAGTGCTTCCCGCTGATCGTGATCTTCTATACGATAAACTTAAAGACTAAGTTACAGTTGTTGTATTTTCTGTTTAACCTGAACTATCTCACCCCACGCATCGACCACCACCCGAGTGGCAGGAATTTCCACGACACCATGCAACAGGAACTTTGCTTACAGTTGAAAGTTGGGATCTTCCGAGTTTCAAAGCCAAGGTAATGTAGCACAACACCTGACCGTAAGTCATTCATTTATTATGGAGTCGGAAACCACGCGTGAAAAGCTTTTTTTTTAACAGTGGGAAATTGTGTGTTTGTGTGTGTAGATATATATATATATATATTTTTTTTTTTAAATCTATTTAGTGTGTGTGGTGTACACACACACACACACACACACACACACACACACACACACACACACACACACACACACGGTGGCTGGTGAAATGAGGCCTCTGCATTTAACCCATCCTGGCTTGTCCTTTCTCCAGGGGCACAGCCAGGAGCAGTGGGCAGCATTTGTGGACGCGCCCAGGGACGAGTGTCCGTCGCTGGTCAGACGATGAGTGCATGTTTTTGGGGGGGGGGTCCTTACTGACGTTAGGTGGAGGAAACCCCATGTGAGCACGGGGAGAACATGCAAACTCCACACAGAAAGGCTCCTATTTGGGAGATAACCGACCGGAGCACGGTGCTCGATTCCCGGAGGCGGGAATCGAACCCAGGACCTTCTTGCTGTGAGGCAGCAGTGCACTGCGCCACCGTGCCACCAAATTCGAGAGGTTTGTCACATGCATATACAAACGCTCATTCATATACGCAGTGAAATGTCATTGCACCGCGCAGGCGGCCACAATCGCGATTCTGGGTTCTATATTTATATAATAGCATTTATTGTCTGTGTTGTATGAAATATAAATTTAAAACATTCAAAATTAAACGTAACCTACCTACAACGATGATTCTGCCTTTAGCCTGCTAGCCAGTGGCTCAAGCAGTTGTCTTGTCACAAGAAGTATACAGTATATAAGTTGTCCTGGTAAATGCTGCTTTGTTTTATACGTCCTTACGTCCTTTTATACGATGAAATTTATGGAAAATGTAAAAAGTTCACACTACAGTGATATTATATCATGAAAGTAGGGCATTTAAGTAGACGCATGCAATGGTGATTAACTCATCTCAAACAGTTTATTGAAACAAAAGCCAACAACAGTGGTGGGTTTACCACAACAAAAAATGTCAATGTCTCAACAGCTTGTCATGTGCCCTTGAGCATCAATTACAGCTTGACAACGACGTCTCATGCTGTTCACAAGTCGACTTATTGTCTGCTGAGGCCTGGCCCCCCCACTCTTCTTGAAGGGCGGCCCCCAGGTCATTGCGGTTCTGGGGCACAGAGTTACGAGCCTCTACACGGTGACTCAGCTGAACCCATAGGTTTTCGAAGGGATTCAGGTCTGGAGAAAGTGCAGGCCACTCCATTTGAGGTGCCCCAGTCTCCAGCAGCCGTTCCCTAATGATGCAACCTCGATGAGATGGAGCATTGTCATCCATGGAGATGAACTTAGGCCTGTGTTGTTCATGCAGGGGCACAATGACTGGATTAATTGTTATTCAGGTAGTATGGGCTTGTCACTGTACCATTCACAGTGTAGTGTAGGGCAGTTCTGTATTGACTAGACACACCTGCCCACACTGTTAATGCCACCACCACCAAAAGCTCATCTGGTGACAACAGTGGCTGATGCATAGCGCTCTCCTTGACGTCTATATATGTATGAATATATGTAAAATACAGAAGCAAACACAAAAAAAACAAAAAACACAAAAAATGATATATATATGTATATATATATATATATATATATATATATATATATATGTATAATAATCAAATGTAACTACATTGTTTTGAATAAAAAGTTTAAGGCTTCAGTTATTAAGTCTTTTTGTGTTGTTTTGTATTCCACAGCTGGCAGTTTTCTGTTTGTAATGTTTGGGTTCAGTTATGTAGTGATTTATGTACCTTGATAAAATTCAAAAGTTTGAAAGATTCAGGTCAATGTTTACTTCACAGAACAGTCTTTTTGCTTGCATATTTTTTCCCAAGTTTTATGACCAATCCAGTGCAGGCTTTATTTTCTCTATCTATCCAGAACAGTTTTACAAGTTAACAATCATATCATCATGTTATTCCATAAAGCACATTTTAGCCCAATTTCTTATTGTTCAGAGAATACAGACTCAAGTAAAAATAAAGTTCATTTGTAATGCTCAAAAAGTGAACATATCAACGATTTTTGAAACCATTGGAAGATTTGACAATTTATTAAAATAAAACATTTCTCATAAAGGTTTTGGTCATTTTCATCCCTATAAGTTAATTGTCACACAGTTGTGTTGTTATAGGGATAGCTTGATTATTGTAAAATTAAATTGTAAAATATATCTATATAGAAATATATATGTATATATATGTATATGTACATATATACTTATACACACACACACACACACACACACACACACACACACACATACATATACTGTACATATACATATATATATATTCTACATGTACAGCTGTGTCTGCTAAGCAATAATGCAAGTATTTTCTTTCATTTTCTTCTCTCCACTGGGTCAGATAGTACACTTATCACTCTCACTGGATATGGTGGCAGCTCAAGGACATTCTGGCACCTTTTATATTCCAGTATGCCAGTACACAGGGAATCATGGATCCTTTGCCATGCGTCTAGCTCCGAGCGCCAAAGTGCAGCCCTGGCTCGGATGAACTGCGAGGCTTCAGATTTGTTTCCTTTGGCCAGACCCATGCTGTCTTTGCAGATGAAGAAGATGTCCAAACCAATGAAGAGGGCATTGACAGCGAAGACACCTGCCCTGGCTGACTTGGACAGAGCAAGGGATCCTTTGGCTGCCGTCTGCCCAATATCTGGAATTTCTGAGGCCACCCTGGGAACATTTCCTAACGCCTTTCCTTCCTTAAGCACCAACTTCCCTGTGCCTGTAATCAACTCTTCACTTTTTAACAGCTTCACAACTGAGACCCTATCAACAAGGTAATCAATTTTACGACAGACCCCACCTGCTGAGGTAAGTGCTGAGGTAAGTGCTGTGCATGCTCCCGAAAGCAGCTGCACATTATCCTGTGTCAATTCAGCCTCTCTCTGATCGGACACCTCTGCCAGGCACACCTGGATACTGGTCACATCCTGCATGAAGCTCTGGAAGAGCTCACTGGCTTTTGTCTGATGTGTTTTATTGACTGCAATCTCTGTTATTGAGGTGACTGTGCTGTTGACTCCGGTGGTAATTCCCAGCCCCAACCCAGTCATCGTCAGAGCCAGCGATGCCCCAGCGGTAACCGGGACTAAAGCCAGACCTACTATTGATAGAATACCCCCGATCACCCCCACTGAACTGCCCACCACACTGGAGATCTGAGCGCCCTGCTTCATGTTGTCCAGCTGGATGGCACACTCCTCCACTTCAGTTAGAAACTGCAGCATTCTGGGCTGTCGCTCGCTGAATTTGACAATGTAGCTAGAAATTGACTTCTGGAATAGGTAGGCCATTCTGAAGTGCTGGTCCATCCTAAACAAAAGAGAGGAAGAGGAGGAAAATGCCTCATTCATCCCTAACTTACCATGCCAGCTTTCATGCCGAATTCTAAAAATGATCCAGTCCTCCCTAAACGTATGTACGTTATTCTTACCGTATATCTGAAAGCTGCTTGATATGACCAAGGATACTCTGAATGTCATCTTCAGACAAATCCCCAGAAAAGTGAGCATACTTGTTGATAGACGCTTTCTGCTTGAAGTCATCGGTAGAGCTGTGGATGAGAAAGCTATTGTTAAGTTGTGGAGCGTACGCCTTGCATTGTGTGTCATTTGTAAATGTAAGAAAGAAACTGCAGAAAAATAGAATTGATTGGGTTGAGCGCTTATTTACCCTTTTTCTATTGTCTTACAGATCTTCTCAGCGATGCAAATGTAGTTGTCCAACTCGACTACAAACACTGGCAGGTTGTGGAGGCTTGGACGGAAGAAGACACCACAGTCCCTCTTGAAGTGGAGGAGGAGCGGGCAGACCAGCCTTGCAGCAGAGATGACGGCCTTGATGCTTTCAGCGCTCGTTCCCAGGAAGAGCTGCGCAAACTGGCCACTCTCCATGAACACATGCTGAGAGGTGACCGCCAGCTTCTCCACGGCATCCAGGAAGAGGGTGAGCTCCTCTAACCCTTCCAGAGCCGCCTTCAATACAATGGCCAGCTCCTTGTCGAGCTCCTCACGCTTGCTGTCTCTCCCCAGCCAGCAATTGCTGTTGAGCTTGTCTGCCCTTTCCTGGATGTCCCTCAATAAAGACAGTTCAGTCTCCTTCTCCAACATCCATTTGGAGCATCCGTAGCAGAACTTTCTCACTGTGTTAATGTGGTTAAGGGTATCCAAAATGTATAGCTGCAAAGCCTCCATGGCTTTCTCTCTGGAAAACATAATATAACAGATAAAACGCGGTCATGTTAATTTCACTTTTGCTCTTGCATGACTCAAAGGTCACTGACACCCCATTAGTTAATACAAAGAAGAAAGTCAAAAATTAAGACTCTTGTATGCCAAAGACCATATCAACCCTCGTGAGCAAGGCTAATTGATCAATCCATCATAAAATCAGGACACAACAGCAGGCATGGCTGCAAGTGCCAATGCTGCAAAGCATAAAGTAACATGTACTGTGCATGTTCACGCCGTCTCCATGGCTTCATCCATTGTTTTTTCATTTTTCCTTTTGGATTTTCTGTTAGGCCCACGGCCTCCCAGCACCACTAGAGGCCGCTCTTGACCCATCCGCGGCTCCTCCCTTAGGCCAATTTCACACCCCTGGGATCAATTACCTTCATCACTCACACAGTATTTATTCTCCAGTTCCCCAGTCACTCATTGCCAGACCGTCAACTAGCTTACCCAAGTTGTACTGCTACTGGCCAGTTCCTAGTTCTTAGTTCCAAGTTCCTAATTCCTAGTTCCTAGTTCCTAGTCCTAGCGCTTATTCCAAGTTCCTAGTTTATGTCTCCTTGTTTCATCTTCCCCTAACCTGCTTGTCTCCTCTCGTCGACCCAGTCTGTCCGTCCCTCTCCATCCAGCCCGGTTCCCCGTCTCTCCACCCTCCGCCTTGCACTCCAGATCCAAGGAGTGTTCCTTGGTCAACATGACCAGGTCCTCCGGGACATCGCGGACCACCTCCGGACCATCTCAGCGGTCGTCAGCAGCCTGCAGATTCTGCCGGCTCCTCTGGCTCCCGTGGCCCCCCCTGCTCCTCCAGCCCTCCCTCCCCCCTCCACCATGGCTCCCAGTGCCCCCCTCGTCCCCCGTGAGCCCCACGTTCTGGCTCCAGTGCCCTACGACGGCGACTTCGGCACCTGTCGCGCCTTCCTGGTGCAGTGCGCGGTGGTTTTCCCGCAGCAACCATCGTCGTACACCTCCGACGGCGCCTGCATCGCATTCCTCATCTCCTGCCTGAGAGGGGTGGCTCTTGGCTGGGGTTCCGCTGTTTGGGATCAGGGGGCCCCCGAGAGTCTCTTCTATGATCTGTTCACCCGCGAAATGAGGAGAATCTTCGATCACCCAGTTCACGGCAAGGAGGCCGCCAGAAGACTCCTCTCCTTCCGCCAGGGTCCCTGTAGCGTCGCCTCCCTCGTCATTGAGTTCCGGATGCTAGCCGTGGAAAGCAGCTGGAACGACGGACAAGCCGACGGACCTGGACCAAC
Source organism: Zeus faber (assembly GCF_960531495.2). NCBI lineage: Eukaryota > Metazoa > Chordata > Actinopteri > Zeiformes > Zeidae > Zeus > Zeus faber. The sequence continues at coordinate 13,497,364 of NC_137205.1, forward strand.
TGGTAGATACCACGATCCGCCTGTGCAAGCGGCTACGGGAGCGCCGGCGGGAGAGGGGGGAGGCGAGACTACAGCCCGTGCCTCCCGCCTGGGCGGCCACGGCCTGGTCTCCACCGCCAACTACCCTCGGGCGCCCCCGAAGCCCCCCGACTCGCTCTGATGCCGAGGCCATGCAACTCAGTCACTCCCGGATCTCCCCCGAGGAGCGAGCCCGCCACATACAGACCGGCGCCTGTCTGTATTGCGGCCGTCCGGGAGAGGACGACTCCTTGGTAGGGTAAGGTTCCGGCCGCTCCAGCTCCAACCCTCTCTCCCGTCCTCTGCTCCCAGCTACCCTCTTGTGGGGGGGTATAACACTCTCTTCCTCTGCTCTCATAGATTCCGGGGCGGATGAAAGTTTTCTCGACCTGGGACTAGCACGACAGCTAGGGCTGACACCTGTCCCCCTGTCCCTTTCCCCACACCACTAGAGGGCAAGGCCCTGACCGGGTCACGTCTGACCCAGATTACCCACCAGACGGCCCCCCTCAAGCTGCTACTCTCCGGAAACCACCGTGAGTCTATGGGGTTCTTCCTCATCCATCACCCCCCCCGACCTGTCCTCTGTTCCATCACAATATCTGGACCTGGCCCCCGTTTTCAGAAAGCAGGATGCGCTGTCCCTACCACCTAATCGCCACTACGACTGCGCAATCAGCCTCCTGCCAGGCGCCCCCTTCCCCTGCAGTCGCCTGTATAACCTCTCCCGGCCCGAACAGGAGTCCATGGAGACCTACATCCGCGACTCCCTTGCATCGGGATCATTCGCCCCTCGTCCTCTCCGCTGGGTGCAGGGTTATTTTTTGTCGCCAAGAAGGACAAGACCCTCTGTCCCTGCATTTACTTCAGGGGACTCAATGACATCACGGTCAAGAACAAGTATCCCCTGCCTCTGATGGACTCAGTCTTCGTTCCCATCCGGGGTGCCACCCACTTCACCAAACTTGACCTCCGCAACGCCTACCACCTGGTCCGCATCCGCGACGGGGATGAATGGAAGACTGCCACCCTGCTCGGACACTTTGAATATCTGGTAATGCCCTTCAGTCTGTCAAATGCCCCAGCGGTCTTCCAGGCCCTGATTAACGATGTCCTCCGGGACATACTCAATTAGTTTGTCTTTGTGTACCTTGCCCACATCCTGATCTTTTCCCAATCCCTCTCCGACCACGAGAGACACGTACGCCTGGTGCTGCAGCGGTTCTGGAGAAGATGTGTCTTTCATGTTCATCCGTTTCCTTCCTAGGGTTCATCATTGGCCGAGGGAGGCTGGGGATGGATCCCAAAAAGGTGGCCACCGTGACTCCAACGCTTCCTCGGTTTTGCAAACTTCTATCGGCGCTTCATCCGAAACTTCAGCCATATTGCCGCTCCCCTCTCAGCCCTTACCTCCACCGCAGTAGGTTTCAAATGGACACCCGAGGCTGCATTCCTCGACCTCAAAAGCCGCCTTTCGTCGGCCCCGGTCTTGGCCCAGCCCGACGCCAACCTCCAGTTTATGGTAGAGGAGGACGCTTCGGACACGGGGGTAGGAGCGGTACTGTCCCAGCGCTCTACAACCGACGGTAAGCTCCACCCCTGTGCCTTTCTCTCCTGCAGGCTCACCCCACCCGAACACAACTATGACGTGGGCAACTGGGAACTCCTGGCCGTCAAACAAGCCCTGGAGGAATGGCGCCACTGGCTTGAGGGAGCAAACCACCCCTTCGTCGTCTGGACAGATCATAAGAACCTGGCCTATATCCAGACAGCGAATTGGCTCAACACCTGGCAGGCCAAGTGGGCGTTGTTCTTCGGCCGGTTTTACTTCTCTCTATCCCTACCGCCCATCCTTTGACCCCCTTGCCTTGCCGCCACGCTCACCTGGGAAATCGAGTCTCTTGTCACCCGAGCGCAGGAACACCAGCCCGACCCAGGTACCGGACCGCCTGTTCGTCCCTGACACCGCACGCTCCCAGGTTCTGCAGTGGGCCCATGCCTCCCGCCTCAGCTCCCATCCCGGGATCCCCTCACCCTAGCCGTCGTCTGACAGCGCTTCTGGTGGCCGACCCTGCTCCCTGACACCCGGTCCTTCGTCACCGCCTGTCCCACCTGCACCCGGTCCAAGACCTCCACCCGACCCCGCTCCGGCCTCCTCTGCCCCCTACCCATCCCGACTCGTCCTTGGTCCCACATCAACCTGGACTTAGTCACCAGTCTCCCACCATCCCGAGGCAACACTACCATCCTCGCGGTGGTGGACTGCTTTTCTAAGGTGGCTCACTTCCTCGCCCTGGCCAAACTACCATCGGCAAGGGAGACCGCAGTCCAGGCGAACTGAAGCAGTCCAGAGGAAAGTCGCCCTCTGGAAATCCTGGATTCTGACCCTCATAAGGAAGGTGCCGGTTTTGAAGGCGGCCATGTTGCTGGCCCTTCTGTATTTGTCGTACATCTTCCCAATGCCGGCATGCATGCGGACGCCCCTCACGCACCTGGTGTTCGGCTTCGTGTGGGGAGGCTGGTGCGAGTAGGCGGCGAGGGCCCGTATGTATGCGCTGATCAGGGACGGCGGAAGGGGCGTGCCTCACCTCCCACTAAAGCTGGACGGCTATTTTGCAAGGTCAGGAGCCCTACTCAGGAGGGTGAGGAGAGGGTTCACCCTGACCTGGACCAGCGTGGAGAGGGCTGTGGGTAGAGAGGGAAACAGGAGGGAAGGCTTCCTGCTCTGGCGGCTCATCACCCGCTTGTGGGTGGCTAGGCAGGACCTTATATGACTCGGGAGGAACTGCGGAGTGGAGGGGGTCAAAAGGAGGGTGGAAGGGGAGGTGAGAGGGAGGATCAGAGCAGACATGGGGAGATGGAGACAGCACGCTGCCCTAGAGAGGTGGAAATGGGGCTTTGGTTTGGGGGGGAATGTAAATGTTGGTTTTGTTTATGGTTGTTTATGGTGTGGCGATTGTATGTTTGGATGATGAGAAATTAAAACCATAATAAACCGCCATTGCTCCTGCGCCCGAGATTATCATTATCAACCTCATTATTATAATAATCCTCATTTGTTATTGGCGCTTGTGGCCAGCGTACCTTATTGTTTAAGGAGACAATAAAAACTCTCGCCATGTTGGGGCACCACTACTGGAAAGACTCCGTCTCCCTCCCTAAACCCTTACCTGTGGGCAGAGAGCCCCACAGACACTCAAATTGTGATTTTTTTTTTCTTTAGACCAATATTGCGATTGCAATTTCGCATGCGTTTTTTTTAAGTACCTTCTGTTTCACTCACTAAACACAAGCAATAAATCATTCTATAGTATGCCCAACACAGCATTGGATACAGTCAAACTGATGTTTCCTGTGGGCCAGGCCCACGTGTTATAATGAAATGAGAGGAATTGATTCATGAATTGACAAAAATATGAACATATCTTTATTAAACTATTGAATTGTAAAAAGAAAAACCTTCAATCACAGTAGAATATTGACTGCTTGATTGACCTTCAAGCCTTGTAATTGTTCAAATCTGAAAATTAACATTCGAAAAATATGCAGCGTTTCAGCAGAAATGTATTATTATTTTAGATAAAAATGTGGCATACTGCGTCGCATACTTCCACGTCGCATACTTGTACACGGAGCGGGGGTTGGGTGAACTTCAACAGCTGCCATTTACCAACAAATAGAGAAGCACAGCACCACGCAAATACAGAAAATATCTACTACTTATAATGTGCCAGCTCAAGAAATAAGCCATGTATATCAAATATGGGATTTAGTTTTTTCTAAAATAACTCAAATTACACACAAATTAACACTCGAAAAATATGCATTGTTACAGCAGAAATGTATTATTATTTTTGATCGAAATGTTGCGCGCATACGTCGCATACTTTCGTGTACACGCAAGAGAAGCAACAAATGGAGAAGACCGCGTCACGCAAATACAACAAATATCATCTTATAATGTGCCAGCCCAAGAAATACGCCATATACAGTCTTATCAAATATGGGATTTTGTTTTTACAAAAGAACTCCGCGGATTACCACTTTTAAGAGGAGCACGTTTGGAGAGGTTACCTCAGCGCAGGTTCCGTCGACATCGTGTTCGCTGGATTAGAAGAACGTTTTAAAACGTCAGGAATACTGAACGAGCCGCGCACCCCCCTTCTCCTGCCTTCTTATCTTCACTTTCGTTTTCCAGAAAATCAAAGTGTCCCTTGGGCGGGGCGTAGACGAGGCGATACTGAGATGATCGCATTGTAGAAACTAGCAGCTATTGAATACAACTACCAACAATTATTGTCGTTGACAATAAAATGAATTTAAATCATTTGAAAAAGGACAGAATTATTGTCCAATACTGACTCCAGAATACCTATGCGGCCATTTTTGAGTGTTTATATGCACATTCAAGTGGTAATCCATAATATTATTAGTACAAATAAAATCCCATATTTGATATGTGTCCCATTTTTATTTCGTTGGCACTTCATAATAATCAGCCATTCAGTGTATTTCCTGTATGTATACAGTGCTATATGTTCTGTTTGCTTTGTTGGTGGAGGGGTCCGCCTTTTTCTGCAAGAATGCACTGATCGGACATGTGGGTGAGGGAGACGGCCAAGAAGTACTCGGTGTCCCATGCGGGAAGAGGGAGGAAGACAAGGACTCTTGGTGGTGGAATGAGGAAGTACAGGAGAGCATAGAGCAGAAGAGGTTGGCGAAGAAGAAATTAGATAATCAGAGAGACGAAGAAAGTAGATAGGAGTACAAGCTGATGCGGTGCAAGGCGAAGAGAGAAGTGGCAAAGGCGAATGAAAAGGCATACGACGAGTTGTATGAGAGGTTGGACAGTAAGGAAGGAGAAAAGGACTTGTACCGATTGGCGAGACCAAGCTGAGATGGATGTACAGCAGGTTAGGGTGATGAAGGATAATGATGGGAATGTGCTGACTAGTGAGGAGAGTGTGTTGAGAAGGTGGAAGGAGTACTTTGAGGAGTTGATGAATAAAATGAGAGGGAGAGAAGAGTGGATGATGTGGGGATAGTGGATCAAGAAGTGCAGCAAATTAGCAAGGATGAGGTGAGAACAGCGTTAAAGAAGATGAAGGGTGGAAAGGCAGTTGGCCCAGATGACATACCTGGGGAAGCATGGAAATGTTTAGGTGAGACGGTGGTGCCGTTCCCAACGAGACTGTTTAACACCATCCTGGAAAGGGAGAGGACGCCGGAGGAGTGGAGAAGAAATGTACTGGTACCCATCTTTAAGAAAAAGGGGGACGTACAGAGCTGTAGTAACTACAGGGGAATAAAGTTGATCAGCCACAGCATGAAGCTGTGGGAAAGGGTAGTGGAGGCTCGGTTAAGAGGAGAGGTGGGGATCAGCGAGCAGCAGTATGGTTTCATGCCAGAAAAAAAGAGTACGACAGATGCAATGTTTGCTTTAAGAATGCTGATGGAAAAGTACAGGGAAGGCCAGAGGCAGTTGCACTGCGTCTTTGTCGATTTAGAGAAAGCATATGATAGTGTGCCGAGAGAGGAAGTGTGGTATTGCATGAGGAAGAGTGTACAGGCAGGGTGGAGTGGGTGGAGGAGAGTGTCCGGAGTGATCTGTGACAGAAGGGTTCCAGCAAGAGTGAAGGGGAAGGTCTACAGGACGGTAGTGAGACCAGCCATGTTGTACGGTTTAGAGGCGGTGGCACTGACAAAAAGGCAGGTGGCCGAACTGGAGGTGGCAGAGTTGAGGATGTTGAGACTTTCATTGGGAGTGACAAGGATGGACAGGATGAAGAATGAGTACATTAGAGGGACAGCTCAGGTTGGACAGTTTGGTGGAAAAGTGAGAGGTGCCAGATTGAGATGGTTTGGATGGTTTGTGTGTAGGAGAGATGAGAGTTACATTGGGAGAAGGATGCTGAGGATGGAGCTGCCAGTCAAGAGGAAAAGAGGAAGGCCAAAGAGAAGGTTTATGGATGTGGTTGGGAGGACATGCAGGCGGTTGGTGTAAGGGAGGAAGATGAGCAGAACAGAAGGTGTTGGGGGCAGATGATCCGCTGTGGCCACCCCTAACGGGAGCAGCCCAAAGAAGAATCCCCGGATTCAAATTCAGGATTTAAATTCAGAACTTTTTTGTTTATACTTATTATGAAGTTAATGTTGATTGCACAGTGCTTTAGTATAATGACACCATCGGCGTTTCAACAGGTTCCCTTTAAGCCTCAAAATCACTGTGCATAAGGACTGCCTTTGGGTACGAATCCCCAGGAAAATTATGGATTTACAGCAGTGTTTCACAGGAAGCGTGTCAACCAATGTGCAAACATTAGCAAAAAAAGACGGTGGAGCAATCTACACCACGTAGATTATAAACCCTTCAATATAAAAAGGACTCATTGAAATCGGTTGAGTAATGTAGATGTTATAGGTTATATAATGTAGGTAATAGACGTTATATGCTTCTCATCCATAAAAAGATTATCTGGACAACCGTTCATTCAATCTACTTCACACTTGCAGGCTGTATTGCTGGGGATCCAAGGAGGTGCAGTGTCGAATTTGGTGCAATTTGGACACAAGTGTGACAAGTGTAATATTAATATACATTCAATAATCAGCGAACAGCGAGCCATCGTGGAGGTGGGGCTTCAGGTCTCTGCGACTGAGTCACAAGGACTTCCATTGTGGAACACAGGACTTGATCACTGACATTTCGTTAAACTGCGCCATAATGTCTTAGAAAGTCTTACATTTTCAATCGGCATGAACAAGTTCAACTGAAAATGTGACAACCTCAGTTGACCTCTTCAGTGAACACGCTTCCTTCTCTTTTATTCCCAAAGCGGTGTTGTTCATTTCCACGGCGCGCTCTGAGGAAAATGTAAAGCGATCCGATCCGGATGTCTTTGCGACAGCGGCGCAAACAATAAACAATACCACTTGGAAATACTTTCTTTCACCATCCAACAACGGGCAACGGGCGGACACAAAAGAGTCATGGACTGACATAACTGATGACAATTGTTTTGTTGTTTTGTATCTGTAGACGAGTTGCTGCCTGGCTAGACATTCCATGTGTAGCTGGAGTCAGTAGGCTATTCATTTTATCATCATGGTTATATGCAAGACTACTTAAACGTCCTCTCTTAAATACTCAACAGCTACTGTTATGCAATGTCTGCATGTGTCACTATAGGCTGAGTGAGATGAAGTATGAACCTCTCGCACATTGGGATTTCCTCGCATGTTCGCACCACTCTCGTGGCGGTGACACATTGCTAAACTAATTGGATTGGACTGGAAACCCTCTGTGAATGGGGAGGTCAAGTTTTCCGACCACGGCCGTAGCCAGCTATGAGGACACAGAGGTCCGGACTTAGGTGATTATTCCCTAAAAAAAATAAAAATCTGTATGTGTATATACAAATATATATATGAAATCCATTTTATTCCATGATATTTTCCATGAATTTTCTCCATGTGCCCCAATTTATTGTTTTCTTTTACATAAATAGACTTTTCCTACATATATTCATGCAGAAAATGCAGAGATTGGTGCATAAAATTGCGCCAGAAAGTAGTAAATAAAGTGTTTGACTCTCAAAATTTCCTAGCCTCCAACCATCTGGAGTCTTGACATAAAGGGTGAAATGGTTGGACTTCTGGAGTACTCCAGCTAAAAAGCGTTACTCTAAAAGCAAAACAAAAAAACCCCACAGAGACTCGATGGATCAGGATGGATCTGTTGTGTTAATGTCAATTATATGCGTATTAGGACCAATTTCCTCTCAAGTGTGCCTGTGAAATGCTAGTCTGCCTATCAGCAGGAAAAGCTAGAGGGCTTTGCCTATGATCACAGAACGTGAGTCGGAGCACGCTTACTGTAGGTTAACTAACTATAGGCACGCAAATAGGTTCTTCCATCTAGCTCCGCCCTTATTGGCATAAGGCGAATCCAGTTGCACAATAGCTCAATAGCTCACCCTTTCGGGCACAGCGTTGCAGAGCTGTCAATGGTCCTATACTTTGTGGTTCAATGCCAATTTTGACCACTTTATCGCTGTTCCCTATAACTTTTAGTCATTTTCTTTCTATATCCTTTGAGTTTAATAGGAATTATGGAACGTTTTTTGTCAACGATTGTATCGCCTTTTTGTACAATTAATTAATTTAAAGTTTCCACAAGTTGCTTTTGGAGTGCGTTTTGAAAACCACCATGGACTGCTACCTGTTTTTCCTTTCTGCACAGTTACCACCAGCTCTCTGCAGACGGTAATAATTTCACTCTAACTGCAGGTGGCTATTAGAACCAGTGAATTTGATGTTTTTTGCGACGAGGCAAAAATTGTATTTGCATAGAAAGTTCACGCCAATTTCACGCCAATTTCACGCCAAATGTATGAATAAAAATTCAAGATTCAAGATTCAAGAGGTTTATTTGTCACATGCATATGCGTACGTTCATACATAGACGCAGTGAAATGTCATTACAATGGACCCGGAGATGCACAATAAGTTCTAAAAATACAAAAATGGCCCACTGTGGCTAATGGCTTTAATATGCCCTCTGTTGATACTACAATGAGGCACGCACTCAGCGGGTAACCCTGTTTGGGTCTGGCCAGGCAGCCAAACATGGGGAACTGGCCCTGGTACTAATCACATAGTTGGCGGTAATGTCACTGCTGCACGCTGAGGCTGCGTGGGCCAAGTCATGGCTCTGCCCGCCGATACCTCCAGTGCTTGGTCAGGTGGAGAAACGCGCCGGAGGTCCTCGCCACCTCTTGAACCTGCTTCTGAGAAAGCATCACCCCACCCACCGTCAAGGTACCCACTGAGGCACTGACTGACGCCGACTCTGCCGCACACTAAAAACTCCTCTCCAGACAGCCAGAGGGGAGCTGTCGGCATTTGTTGGGCAGAGCTGGGTTTCTTTTCCGCCTGCCTATGTGAAATAGAACCAAGGCACGCCATAGCGGTAAGATACAATTTAAAAATGACCTGCAAGCAGAAAGGAAGACTAAACAATAAAGTAAGAAAAGAAAAGGTTTTCACATTTTTCAAAGCGAACTTCGGCGTGCGCTGGGGTGATTTTGGCGAAGACTCGCCCTTTCGCTCTTGAGAATAAACGGTTCACATAGCCAGTAGGTCCTGGTTCGTCCTCCTTGAGGTCTTTGATTCAATGTGTGAGAGAAAAGAGAAAACAAACAATAGTTAGTATACACAACAATGACATTATTAATCTCAGTCAGAATAATAGCCCTATAATATATTTATTACATCATGTCCATGATATGTACGATTATAAGATATTGACTTTTTTTGATCAGAAACATGTATATTTATGTAAAATTATGAACATTAATATTGAAGCGCCAAACTGATTTGCTTGAAGATTGGAATGGTGACTGCTTCCAGAATGTCACCAGCTCCACCTGCTGCCTTTATGTATCCTTCGCCCTTCCCGTAAGCCCATGCGGAAACAGAGCTAGAATTCAACAGAGGTGTACAGGGGGCGCCAGAACTTAAAAAAGAAATACAGAACTACGGAACTAACGTGCATCTTCAGGGTTAATATAAGTCTGGCCGGATTTTCTAAAAGTGAGGACTTTGTGCTGTAAGAACCATGAAAGAATCACGCCAAGTTCTAATGACACACACTGTAGATTCACGCAGCGTCATGGCGTTCAATTAGAAATGGGATTTTAATCTTTCCTGTCGCCGCATTCATGTTTTTATTTGTATTTTAATTTTGTTGGCCTGTCACCTGTATGTGCGCCCTAATGCTGCGTCTTAGCCAGGTTTCCCTTGAAATTGGACTCCACGTGTGAACAATATTTTCCTGGAAAATATAAAAAAAAATACAGAAATATAATATAAAATACATATGAATCAAAATAAAGCGCATACTTCAGCTAGAACTTTCTGTAAAATAGCGGTAGCCAGTAAAATTGCCCATGATCAGATAACCAATATAACAAACAGACATCTTTTGCAGTCAGACATCTTTGACACACAGACATATGTACAGACAGGAACTGCCACACACACACACACACACACACACACACACACACACACACGCAGGCTCATGAACAGTGGTGTGCCAAGCCTATAGCGGGAGGGCGGGCACTGTGCTGTTTCTATGGAAACAGAGTATTCAGCACATCTGGATTTCCTACCTGCTAATCTCTGCACACTTTTAAGACGGACACATAAAGCCGGAACTCTGTCCCCATCCCGCCACACAAGCAGCTCTCAAATCAGACCCCGCCCGGGACACAGATACCAGGGTACCGGGCGGAAGCCGCAGGGCCGCCCTTTGGGAATCATCCGCTCTCTGTCTGTGTGCGTGCCCGCCCGTCTTTTTATCTGTCCGTCCATCTGGGCTTCCGTCTCACCTCCGTTCCCACGGCCCGGGACTCGGAGAGGATCTCATTAGAATGTGAGGGAGCAACTGGCTGCTGTAAATTGAAAACATATTGATTCCCTGTGCTCTGCTGTTCTGTGTTCCCCAGTGAGAGAGAGAGGTGGGGGCGGGTTGGGCTGAATTACAAGTACAAGAGGTAAAAAATAGTGTATGTTGACATTATGGCAATATATTAAGTGGTTCTATAAATCTTCCGAAACATAAAGACGGGGATTGAATGAAAGAGATGACAATGATTAATAAAAACGGGTTGGGAGGGGAGGGACGAGATATTTAAAGTCCATCCTTCAATTCAATACATTTCTATATGATAAACAACGTGAGAGATAGAGTTGTTTGCATTGACCAGCCTCTTTTTGAGCTTTTTCCAATCGAAAGGAGGGGGTGGTAGAGGGATAGAAAGACGAAGTGAAATGGAAATAGCGATAAGGTGAGCAGGCGCTGTGAGCCGTGTACGTACCTGTGAGACGACACACCAGCATCCCCCTTGTCTCTGCACAGCATCGCACTATTGTGACATGCTGACCAGAATCCCCGGTGTCATGTCCACTTGTGCACTGCGGCTGTTTGATGACCACCGTGAGATTTGGATCAGGGCTTGAAGCCACGGGGGCGTCCTTCATGTGATGAGTGTGTGTGTGTGTGTGTGCGCGTGTGTGTGTGTGTGTGTGTGTGTGTGTGAGAGTTGGGGGGGGGGGGGGGTTATGGGGGTGGGCGGGGGAGGCAATGCAGAGACAGCCACGTCAGGACGCTCACTCAGCTCCGTTCAGCTCAGAGCGGAGGAGGCACTCGGGGCTGGCTTTCGAAAGGCTGCTGACATGGCAGTGTCCTCCTCGCATGTGCCGCACCGTGGAGGAGTGCAGGGCGGCGCACAGCAACAAGGCAGGATTCCACCTCACGCTGTGGGAGCCCGCGGTGCTCAGGTAGCGGTGTGTCTGTGTGTGTGGGTGGGGGTGGGGGCAATGAACAGGTGTGCACCCTGCCATCCTGTCGAAAACCCTTGGATTCAATGACTTGCTCGTGGAGTCCTCTTGCAGACCACTGGCGCGATAACACTCGATCCCCGAGGGGTGAGAGGGCCAGCGGGGTTTCGCCTCACCCGGAGCCTCTCGCTAATCAGAATCAATTATGAAGGGTAGGAGGAACGTTCAAAGGGCCGAGGCTATTTAGAGGCCCGACATCTTCCTCCCTTCTTTTACCCAAGAGCACAATTTACTGAAAGCATTCCGCAAGTCAAAGCTCCAGAGGAGGTTCAACAAGGCCTCGATTAGGGCTGGATTTGCAGCTCGCTGGGTTCATGTAAGATTGACATGAGGAGCGCACGTGGGACCAGCGTGGATGCCGGCTTGGGACCTGATGTCTGCACTTTGCCTGTCAGGGATAATTGTTTAATGAAGGCAAGGGATGTCCCAAATCCTAGCATGGAAGAAAATCAGAGAGGTCTTTAGTTAGAGTTTATGCCTTCTCTCTCTTTGGGATATGCAGCTGGAAAGAGATTCTGGGTCAAAGGGGTTTCATTTGCATATAGAGCTAATGCTGCATTTCATTTTTACTGCTGTAGGTAACGCTTGCAGAACATGCTATACACTACAGCCCTTGCAATCCTATAGCGAACGTTATTGCTTTGCTAAGAAATTAACTATTGTACTAAAATAAAGTTGCAAATTGATGTAAAACCTTGCGATGGGGGTGAACAGATGCTTGGCAATGATATCAATGAAAACGTTTTGCACTCAATCCCCTTCCATGGATAAAACTTATAGTTGGTATACGCTGAACTAAGAGCCACAGAGTTGGCCTTGTCTGCTCGTGTCACGGATGCGAGCGTTTCTGCATCTGACATAAAGCCCTCAGGTGAGAGGAATTTGATGATGACTTTTTTTTTTTCTCAAAATACTGCCCTGCCTGCTCCTGCACATTGTAAGTGCTGGTCAAAACACTGTGTGACTGAACCAGGACCTCCAGAGTGTATACATGTTTATGATCGTTCTTTGCGTCTACTTTCCAACAACCAGCCTCCAAACAATTTGAGGAGATTTCGAAACCATGTTGACAAAATGGTGTCTTAGCTTCTTCGCAAATTCCAAATTTTCTTTCCTCCCACACAGGAAGAGCATCAGGGAGATGCTGCGGGAGAGAGGGATGTTTGTATTTAATTCAAGTAGGGCTGGGGGATATTGTCAAAATCAAATATCACCATATCTTTGACCGACACCTCAAAATGGATGATTTGACAGTATTTTGGGGATGATTTCATAAGATATTTACAAATAACAATATTTTTAAGAAACAATTATTGGTGTGACAGTTTCGCCTACCTACGCCTTTGGTTCAGGGCCCTCCGGCACAGAGATACAGACAGTACGGTAAAAAACACAAGTTTATCGTGGAGAGGGAGCTGGACAGAACAAGCCCTGGAGCAGATGGACACAGGTCATGACAGGGCTCCTCTCTCCTGAGTGTGTCAGGTGGTCAGGTGTGGCTGCTCAAACCACCCCATCCCTACACTACATGTGGATATTATGACCAAACAGGTAGAGGCATTAGTCAGAACAGCTAGAACAGTCTATGAAGTTCAGAAAATCACATTCATTAACTGTAATGCAGCCTTAAAGACAACATTTAACCATATCAGGATATATTACAATATCCAAAATGACAATTCCATTATCTATTCTGACATCACAATTTTAATATTATTTCAATATATATCAACTAAAGTTGCTGACAATATCTGAGAAAATCCTAGACAACACTCCATTTGGCAATTGCCAAAAGTCAAAACCCATTCACACTATTTCTATTATGATCTCTTTTGCATGCTCTATCACACCGGGAGGCAAAAACTGCAAAAAAAGACCAGGTTCAATAAAAAACAAAAACCTTCTACAGTATTGGCTAACCAGATGTGATAACAGCTTCTCGCCGCTGGGGGGAGACAAACTACATTCTCGGAGAGGGGCGCGGGGGGGGGGGTGGGAGCTGTCCTTTCAGCACCACCAGCAGGAAGCATGGCTTGGCCTACCAGGTCATTTATTTATATTATTCAACACATACCTGAAGAGAGGCGGGAGGTTTTCATCTTTGATTTCATGGAATGAACGTTTCAGTCCAAACATGTAGCTTATTACATCAGGAACATTAATCGTCGGTGACATGGAAATCAAAATGCCATGTCGTTAACGCCCCGGTATTTCAATGCACTTTAATTGCAATTGGTGGGAAAGCAACATTAAATCAAACAAAACATAAATAAAGCCTCAACTGCAGTAAAATTCACCAGTTTCCACAATATGCCTGGAACCATCACCATTATTCACTGTAATAAAGAGTTGTGACGTTGTAGACTTTGTAATAATTTTGTAATAACGTTACATTAGTGGGTCAAATAGCATTAGGTCTGATAACATGAGGTCTAATCATTTAGATCTACTTATTAATTGTTATCTATGCCCGTATTATTGTATTCGTATTTATTCATCCTTTTATGTGTATATGTATATACACATATGTATATATGTGTGTATCTGTATATATCTATATATGTGTATGTGTATGTATGTATATATATGTATATATATATGTACACCCACAGCCAATACATGCAACCTATACTATATGTCACTTAACCCCTACGACAACCTTACTAATTGAATCTATCCTGTGCATAGAATCCCATTTTGTATGTTCTGTATGTTTTGGGTTTTTTTTGGACATGTTGAGCTTTTTCAATGCTAATTCTCGCGGACAGCAATGTACCAAACCCTTCCCAAGGCGAATTCCTTCATGGGATCATGGAAACGCACATCGCGGTTTCACGTTGTGATTGTGATGCACCACATGAGGATGGACGCCGCACACGAGTCGCATGCACAAATGCAGCCCCCTACAAGTCCTCCATCCAGCATTGAGTCCATCCACCATCAAAACACACACAGCCCCCCCCCCCCCCCCCGCCTCATTCTCCTCCTCCTCCTCCTCCACCACCCCCACCCACACCACCCCCCCACCCCCCACCTCCACTCCAGAAATGAAATGAAAATCTTCAATGTCCTTCCAGCCGCACGGGCGCAGGGCGGCGAGCGAATCTCCGGTGCCGATCCGCTCCAGATGACCGGCGTTAGCGCTCATCTACCAGAAGAAGAGGAAGAGGCTCCGCTCACATCGTGACAACAGACACACACACACACACACACACACACGCACGCACACACACACACACACACACACACACGCACGCACACGCACGCACGCACGCACGGGCTCCGGCGATCCGCGCACTCGGTCCCTGCCTCTCCGGTTGTGTAATATCTTTTTTCCTCCCATAAGCAGTGCACTCCCACTGTACACCCCCAGAAGCTCCGGAGAAGAGGAGAGGATTTGCGAAAACGTTTTTTTGGGGTTTTGTTTTTTTTTCTTCCCTCCTTGAGCCGCAATTGACGCTTTTTCTGCCTCTTTTTTTTTTTTTTTTTTTTTAATTTGCAACTCTGCAAAGCTCCATCACCATCTTCCTCCGTCTCATGACGCATACAGGGCTCCAGCTCCGCGGACCGCTGGGACTCCTCTGCAGGGTGTGATATTTGGATAACCCAGCACCTATAGAATCCACCTCGGCGCCAGCAAAAAAAAAAAAAAGACAAAAATTACAGAAAAAAAAAAAAAAACCCAAAAAAACCAAACAAACAAAGAGGAAGGTGGAGGGGGGACGGTGATCTGGGTTGTGGCTCCTTCTCCTCCTCCGGGTTTTATGTCGAGTGATGGTCGGCGCGCCTCGCTGGATGCTCGCCTCTCCCACCGGCTCGTCCGCGGAACCTCTCCCGACCGCAGATCCCCATTCTCGGCGGAAACCTTCCCAGAGCTAAGGGCTACATATGGAAACTGGGGATCAGAATTTTAGGAAAAAGGAAAATCTAGCGGTTGTTTGATTTCATGTCGACTTAATTTAGGCCTAATTTAGCGGTTGTTGGTGGGTTTTTTTTGTGTTTTTTTTTTTTTGCCTACTAATTAATTTATTTATTCGTTGAGCTTTGAATTCCTCACTCCATTGTCCCACAGTATTATTGGTTACCTCTTTGAGCAACACTTGCTTCCCCTCCACCCCTCTCTTGACAGACGGTCCGTTTATTTACTCTTTCTGGTGATACGATAGATTTGTCCCCTGTCCTTTTTCAGGTTGACTAATACTGGCACTAGAGTTAGTCCGCTCGGGTGGCTTTAAATCTTGACTCCTCGGTCTTATTATCACGCATAAATGCAATGTTATAGCCTCGGACTAAAGTCATTGTAACTAATCGTAACAGACATATTGACTAGTAAGCCGTTACTCTAACGATACCCCTATCCCCCTGCTCTCCATCCATTGGAGCTCGTCCAGCGCCTATAACCCTGTAAGTAAAGAAACAGGTTGCCTCAAAGCGTGTCTCATTTACCTCTCTCTCTGTTTTAGGGTTAGGGTCAGTATAGCCACTATAGGCTTGTATTAAGTCATTATAGCTGAATATTATACTCCTAATAATATTCATAATTGCCTTTGCGGCAGCTGTCAGAATAATAAGCATCACAAGCAGCTTAAGTGTGTGGGCCTTCAGCCTTCATTCACCACCATTTCTACCCTTTGAAAGAAAGGAAAAGCAGAATCCAGAGGGGAGGAGAGACACACGCTGCCTCTTCTTCCCCCCAAAGCCTGTGAGCAAAACCCCAGATTCTCTTTGTGCGGTCCTCACCCAAACGCAACCATAAGGTTCCTACCGCATCCTCCCCCCTCCTCCTCCCCCTCCATCCGCTCGAGTCTAGCCCATTTTTTTGGTCTGGTTTGGTCCCGCAAATTTTCAAATATTTATTTCCTGTACATCAAGAGGAAGGGGGGTCCCCCTTTCATGGAATGCGGGAACATGGGCGTGTTTGACCGAGGAGTCCAGATGCTGCTGACCACCGTGGGCGCCTTCGCGGCCTTCAGCCTCATGACCATCGCGGTGGGCACGGACTACTGGCTGTACTCCCGCGGCGTGTGCAAGACCAAGTCCAGCAACGAGAACGAGACCAGCAAGAAGAACGAGGAGGTGATGACCCACTCGGGGCTGTGGAGGACCTGCTGCCTGGAAGGTGAGGAGCGGGGCCCCGGCCTCAAACTTCTCGTCTCCAAAGATGTTGAAGATCTAAATGCATTCCACAGGTTGTCTGCGTGGGCCAGGTCCTTCAGAATGAAGTTCCGTTTAAAAGTTATCAAATAGTCTTGAATTCCAATAGGCCGGTATGAGATTTCCGCATGAACATTCTGCCTGAGTTTATTTATTGATACAGTTATATCTAGGTGTTCTACATCAGCCTCCGATATTTCTGATGTTCTGATGTTCTAAACTCTTAAACCCGGGGTGTCAAAAGATATCTGCACTATATGTGGGCAATTAGTAGAGAGTAAACACGGCTGGATCAATCGTGGTGCAGCTGAGGTCTGTTAGGTTAGTTGGTCTCGGTCATTACAGCGAAACTGAATTCATAAAATGAAACACGTAGTCATAGCAGAGACGTGAGAGCAGGTTGGGGGATGGGGGTGTCAATTTATTTGCTTGATTCCAGTTTTAATTAGCGCGAAAGAGCCAACGGGGTGGGCTGTGCTGGTCGTGCCTACAGCATGTGCACGCGCAGACCTCCAGTAACCCTTTCTGACGAAAAGTAAATCCGGCCCATTTGAAGTCGAACTCCGACCCCAAAATGAGTTTGACGCCCCCTGCACCGAGTCGACCACTGAACCCAATGCTTGCCCTCGTAATTGCCTGCTACACCTACCTGCTGTAGATGAACCCAACTCACTCACTGTCATACTCACCTGTACAGACAAATCCAAAAAAAACCTATTATACTTACCTGAATTCTGTTGGAATAAGTAATGTTTAGATGTATTAGTCACCTTTCTATCTGAGCTAAAGTAAACTCCTATAATAATAATTCATAACCTACCCTTTTTTTCGACCTACCTAATACATTGACCGCACTGACCTGCAATACTTTATCGAATAAAAGTAAGATCATTTGTCCCAAAGTCGGTCTCAAATCGGTCGTAAATTAAGGGTGTTTTCTTAAAAAGTAAGAGTTCAATTGAACCCTCTGATAACCCTCTGACACCCTGGACACCAGGGCGGAGGGCACGGTAATGTTTGTCAACCTACAGTTCCGTGGGAAAGTGTCACAGCAGTTTCGGTCGGGGTTTTGTGTCTCACGCGATCATGTGTTGTTTTTTTTTTTTTTATCACGCGGTTTCCAAATGGTCACCGTCACTATGCCTAGCAGGCCTCCATGGTATCAGTCGGGACGGCGTTGGAACCAGCGGGCGCCGGCCCGACGCCGCCGACACTTTGATGATGTGGGATTTCGCCGCGCTTGTCGTGTGACCTTTGAGCTGCGCGCCCCTCATTTCTGGGATGTCAAACCTTTGCGTACTAACGCGCAAGTGGGCGACAACCTCCCGTGTCTGCTGCCTTGCCACACGGGGGGAGCGTGGCTTGGTCGCTGTCATGGCGCCGGTTGCCGACCGGGGGGTGGCCGACGTTAAATATCCGGTTCTACTGACGTGCCCCATTTTTTTACTGACACCATCACACGACGGCGATACGAAAGAGTTGTGCTCCTACTCCACTGTCGTCTGTTGCGGTTTTTTACGGCGGTTCCTACATGCGTGTGCCTGCTCTGTTTACCGAAACCGTTTTGATCGACAGGCGCTTTGGCCCATCTGCGCCTCGTTTTTTTTTTTTTTTTTTTTTTTTTTAATTAACCAAAGCCTTCATGGATGAACGTGACCAATTTTGAGTGCTTTGGTGGATTAAAGAAAAAAAAAAAAGAAAGATGTAAACGAAATTCAAAGTCATCGACGCTTCCTAGCAGTCGGAAGTCGAGGGATTTCCATAAGTCACAGAGCCACGGAACATCTTTACGGACGGTTCAAACTCGTGACACATTTACGGAAATGATGGAATTCGGATGAACGTTTACCGACCGTCCATGAGCGGACGGGCGGCCGGCGGGTTTGGCAACCGCGATGCCGACTCATAGTGCGGTGCTGTAACCTTGGGGGGGGGGGGTCACGGAGCGTTACAAACGCTCTCGTCTTCTCAGCGGCGAGGCTCTGCGAGGCCGCAGTGTCTGGCTTTCGTGCTCCTCCAGGCTCCAGGAGACTCCCGTTGGAAGCGGAGTCTCAGGGGAGATTAAAAGCAGCGACTGTGACGTCGCAGCGTGGACGTGAGCGCCGTGGAGAGGTGTGTCGGCGTCTGTTTGTTTTTTCCCAATCTTCGCGCCCATGAACCGTGCCCTCCGCCAGCCTAACACGGTTTCGGGGATATAGACGGCTGATTTGATTACGTGTGTGTAGTCCCGGCTACCTGTTACTGATTCCAAGGCAAACGTTGAATGGACTTCTTCAAAATGGCTTGCTGGCGTTCTATGAGCGGTAATTGTTCATCCGCAGCAGTGCAAGGCATTTAAGGAATGCAGCAACTGCTTCACAACATCGGAGGTGGGAATTTGAGGTAAAAATCTCACAGTAATACAAGTAACTGGCTTTTCTGTTCGCCATCACGCTCTGGGCCCACGGTGTATTGATGTTCTGGGTATCACAGAAGACCCCTTGCTTTGAATCTACGACCAAAACGGCGAGAAATAAGCAAAACCTCGCTTTTTGTGATCCAACCTTGCTTTTGTGATTGTCGGCCCATTGGAAACCCCAGTAGCACCCTTGTCTTCACTCTATGGGGTCAGAGTCATTTGCATTCAAATTCAAATGACTTCCTGCAGCGGTAGAGAAAGTAAGCACATTTTTTCATTGGTATTTTTCTTTTCCAAATTATACTAAAATCTGTGGCGTTGGAAATCGGGGAAGACGACGAACCTGATGCAGCTGGATAGATGCGGAGACGCAGAGGCACCCCGCCGTCAGTGATATCATGTTTCACATTTCAAATGTTAATTAGGGTACGGCAAAGAGCAGAGCTCAATTAATTCAGAGTGCCCGAGATGACTCGTATTCATCCTTCCTACGGCTCCCCTTAACCAGAGTCTTATTGGCGAGCA
>NC_137205.1:13519364-13659364 GCF_960531495.2 Zeus faber
CAGCAGCACGGGCCACATTTTGGAGAAACACTGCATTGAACCGAAGTCTTTTTTTCCAGGCGCGGATAGAGAACAGTTTATTCCCTGACAGCCACTTGTTGGGACACACCGCAGGCTTGTTTTTTGTTTTTTCTTGGTTTTTTTTGTCTATCGGACCCTATCGCCCCATCTGGGCCACTTCTCTCGCTTGATATCTGGCCTGCGCAAAGCGACCCGGCCCTATTGCATCACGCTGTCACTCCGTTCGGCAGCTGGAAATGGATGGGATTCATTTTGCTCCAGCCTGCCTTTCACTGCGGGACCTCTGAGACCCAAGACAGTCACTAGTGTCCAGGACTGTTTTATTGGCCTCCACCTTGCCCTCTCTATTGCCCACTAAAGCCAAATTACAGGCGAGACATTACTTGATTAGGCTGTGGTGGGAGACGCTCTAAGAAACAGCGGCCAGCAGTTATTGTATTAGTGTTCAGTTCGCCGTTTATTGTTAATGTTATTTTGCTGCTGCGGGGACGGACATCCGCAAGGCTCCGGCGTTCTATCGGCGAGGAGTCGATTGAGTAGTTTTAGAACTAGGTTTTGAAACCATAAGTACAACGCCCGGCGAGTGAACCAACATATTGAAAAAACCGCAAAGTGTAATCTTCCGGTTCTGTTTGGGATGAGGAACGTTTTCCACTGAAGTTCAGATTCAACCATGCGTTTTTAAACAGGCGCAGGCCAGGTCTCCTCCTCCCGCGGACCTCCCAACAGTGTCGGCGATGGGAGATGGACGCGGGGGGGGTGTTGTGGGGGGTTCGAGTGGAGAGATGGAACGGTAATTGCTTGCGCTGTATGATTAATGGCTCCAATGGCTTTGATCGATGGGCGACTCGCTGTAAACTTTGGTGGCACCGGCACATAAACACCGTCGGCCGCTCTCCATGTAGATGTGGCCCCGCACCGCGCACCAGAAGACAAGGGCTGTAAATTAGAATTAAATAAATAGACCGGGTGTGTGAACGAGGAACCGGCGGCGGTGGGGGGGGGGGGACTGCTACCCCCACCCCACAAGACTTGTTTTCATCATCGGAGACGGCGGTTTGATTAATGTTGAGAATCCCCGAGCGGGAAAAGTCCCTAATCTTCTCCTGATTGAGGGCCATGGGGGGTCAACGAGGAGCGGGTAGAATACTCAAGTAAAAAGTACTGTTCACTTACAGTAAAAGGATATTAACTAAAGTAAAAGTCAAAACCGGGTCGTACAATCTGTTGTGATATCTGTACAGTCAGTTGATTGTTTCATTTTGAAGTCAGAGTTCAAGTGTATTTGTCCAAACGGGGGCTCAGCCCATGTTGTGTGGCCTTCACACTGGAAACAATAAAAACAAGAGAAATACAACGTCTCCCCAAACTGTGGGGGGGGGGCGCAATTTTCACCCTGTATCTCAGTAAAACACACTCCAAAATGTACACAGACAAGGACAGTTTTGTCAAAAGTCCACCTGATTACCAGTTATTACTGATGATCAGGTGATTAAACTTAAAGGAGCCCTCAGTTGAAGAGATGACCTCGCTAACCACCGGGTCAACCTGCCGCCTCAATATGTTTGTGCATGCATGTATTTATGACTGAGCGTGTGTGTGTGTGAGCGTGTCTTGATTTATTTGTGTTATTTTGAGCTGCAGCTGGTTGTTGGGGCAAAGAGGAAGGGAGAGCGGTGGTCCATCTTTATGATCAGAGCACAAATCAATAGAAAATACACCCCCCCCCCCCCGGCAGGTCTGTCGCTAAACTGCCTCCTCCAGACGGAGCCGGGGGCTTCAACGTGCCTCAATGAGAAACCTCCTCCCAAATCCTTGAAGGTCATAGAGGAAATAAGAGGACTGAGAGAGAATCTTAGGGCACTACGGCGTCACACAGGCTCATAACAATAACAATTCAATCGCCGCTCATTCTACTCGGCGTGTCTTCCGAGTGTTTGCCCGCTCTTAACCGCTGTTTGTCCGGCAAACGTTGTCCCGGGCAAATGTAAAGTTTCCATATTAAACGGCGGCTTCATTATCCGCTCAATTTTCAGTCAGATCGTACTGTGATTACATAAAATTGATCCCTGCGCAATGAACGCGGTAATTACCACTTGGCCATCCTCTAATTCCTCGGTGGGGGAGGAGGCTTCTCTCGGTTTAAGTCCCCGTCTCTCGGCCGCTTCCGCCGTACTGTGGAAACGTCCTGGAGAGACCCTGTAGTAGATGATAATTAACTGCAGATACAATCCATTCGTTTAAGGAGGTGCTATCCTCTCCTATTTTCTTTTTTCTGCAACAGCAAACGAGAAAGTATGGCAGCCCGCTTTTTTTTTTTTTCCTTTGATTAATTGGCTGTGTCCGTGGCGCAGTTCATTTGCAATCTATTACGCCGTATTTGTTTTGTGTCAGAACGCAGCCCAAACACACTGCATCATCTTAGCGAGTGGTGGCGGCGGTGGTGGTGGGGGTGGTTGTTGGGGGCTTTAATTAGACTCTACGCCGGCTCCGCAGCGGTGGCCCTCACCTACCTGGAGCTCAGACCAGGCCCTGGGACGTTCCGCGAGGTGTGATCACGGTCCGAAGCCCGTTGGGCCTTCTTCAGGCCGGGGGTGAGTGTTTGTGTGTTTGGTGTGAGTGTGTGTGTGTGTGTGTGTGTGTGTGTGTGTGTGTGTGTGTGTGTGTGTTTGCGCGTGCGTGCGTGTGCCTGTGTGTGTGTGTGTGTGTGTATTGGTGGGGGCAGGGGGATAGAGATGTTCCCACCTCTGCAAAGCCCTCTTAGCACCTAGTGGGAGAAGTGCTGACAGCTCCGCTCCATGCCGCAGCAGCCAGGTGGAAGCCAAAACTGCGGCTACGGCCGGACCTGGAATCCGTGTCCTGAACTTAGTAGGAGTGGGTCAGACGTGGAGGACGGACATGGAGGGAAGACTGGAGGACAGACATGGAGGGCAGACTGGAGGACGGACATGGAGGGCAGACTGGAGGACGGACATGGAGGGCAGACTGGAGGACGGACATGGAGGACTGACTGGAGGACACTCTGGAGGACGGACATGGAGGACAGACGTGGAGGACGGACCCGAGGACGGGGAAGCGGACGGGAGGTTACACCAGTGGCCCAGACTGTGAAGTTTAATAGGAACAGGCAAAATATAGAGGGCGACGACTAGAGGGAACGAGGGTTTGATGTGGTTTGACACAGCGGGTCGCAAAACGGGGAGTGGATCCTTGAATAAGATATATATTCAGGGTATTACTGCGAAATCAAACTCATAAAATCGGGCTATAATCAGAGAGACGCACAGATAATGGAGAGATCAAGATTATCTCCCCATTTAAGTAGATCCCGGGGACTCCTTGAAACAACTTGAAACAGAGATTCTCCCGTCCTTCATCGTTGGAATATCTATTCTCAAAAACACACAAAATGACCCGGCTTCTATTCATCAAGAGCCCATATGAGACAAAGAGTTTGTACCTGCGTGCACCGTCCATGGTGTTTTTGCCTCTTTGGTCTCTCCTTGGGTGGACATTTTCACACTTCCGTCCGGCCCGGTCCCCACCCCTACCCGTGCTTCTCTCTTTTCCCCGGGAACCTCACCTTCGGAGTCGCCCGTCAGCCTGACGCTGCTCAGATGGTCGTATTTACCGCCACTCCAGAGCGAGTGTGTGTGTTCTGGCAGACTGCACCGTCACAGCAAATGGTGCTGTTGGGAAAACAAACAGTCCACGATGTATCTGTCACCGGAGACTGTGGTAAAAAAAAAAAAAAGGACTCATCAGGGAAATAATAGCGGTGGCAGATTTAAGCAAGAGAAGCAAGTTATTCTTTCTAGGGGGAATTCTGTTCATCTCATGAAGGAATTTTAAGGAGCTGTCTTGACGTGACGCTGACAAGGTCAATCGGAGAGAGCTGGAAATATGACGTTACACGCCGGTTCCACTAATCCTGTTTTAATTTAGCCTGTTAGATTGAATGTTATGCACCGTGTGACTCTGACATTGGAGGATAAAACAAGGGTAAAAAAAAAATGATCCCCTAGTTTGATTTTGCTTAAAATTCTTCATTTGACGAGAGCTTTATTAAGCAACACTCCTGACTCCTGCGCAGTTTGACGATGCGATCGGAGCGGAGTTTAACCTGCAGGTTGAGAATTTAATTGGGGTCCCTACAGGAAATGATGTAAGCCCGGTGTCCAAGAACGGCTGACACGCAATTATTCCGGATAGCGGTGAGCGTTATATGGACGACTTTAATGCTGAGACAAAGCGTCAGACCCAAAACGCTGACGGCGCGGGTGATTTTTCGCCACGATAAAAAAAACCCAATGTCATGCTAATCTCCTAAATCTGAGTGAATCAGGGAATTTTGTTGAGAATAAAGTTCGTACCGGCCCGTGTTGATGTGGCTCGGTATAAGGTTAGGCTCCATCCACTGAAGTAGATATATTCGTTTGTCTTATAAATGTGTGTGCGTGTTTTATCGCGCACACACACACACACGTGTGCACAATAAGTACCAGGATGCATTTTTAATGCGGAGCAGCATGGCTTTCCCCCGACTCGCCCTCTGATCGCCGTCCAGGACATAGTTTCTCGTGATCACAGCAGCGTGCACGCAGTCTGCTCCGGGTGAAACAAACACACACACACACACACACACACACACACACACACACAAACACACACATACAAAAATTCCAACATAGTCAAGAACACACACAGCCACACAGGCACATAACATAGAACATATGGAACGAATTCTGTCACAATTCAAAAATATATGTAATGAAATTAATAAAAACACAAATCAAAAAACATGAATGGATACTACGATTCAAAAAAATGTGTATTTAGGTCTTAAAATTTTTTAGATTTTATATAGATTATTTTTATATACTAATATATTTCTATAAGCTGCCATGCGTGACACGGCACGGGAAGCACAAGGCTTTTCTTGTTTCATTCAATTAGGAATTAAACTCTGCAAATAACTTACTTTGAATAACTCCAAAATAATAACTGTGAAATGATCATCTCAAATAAAATCCCACTGTTTGAATTGGTTTTCTCTGGAGAGACGGTGAATGGGGTTGCGCAGCAGGGCCGGCCTAACACGAGGCCCCCCCATACGGATCGTGTGGCCCCAAACAATTGCAAAGAGCGTTTATGCCGGTGGCCAGCCTGCCCAGGACTCTCAGTTGTGTAAGATCCGCTGCGAGTGTGCAGTTGTGTCACACCGTCGTATCACCCAGCACTATCTGTCTTTACGATGACCATGACCACGGGGAGCACGGGGAGAGATGTTGAAAACACACCAGTGTATTGTAGAGAGTGGCAAGATGGAACAAGCCAGGAGCAGATGGAACATTGTCATGACAGAGGATCTCCCCGTGTGTGTGTGTGTGTGTGTGGGGATGGGGGTTTTAACCGTTGCTGGTTGACTGCTCTAACGAGCAACAGGCGTACAGCCACCCTGATTCCAAGTCCAATTGCCTAGACCCAATTGCTTAAACCACACCACCCCCACACCACAGAAACCAAAATAAGCCTAATTGTCTAAATGTGTTTAATAACCTCTGGAAACTATTTTGATCCATTAGCAGTGAAGTCCAAGACACAGATGTTGTCGGCCTCAACAGATTAATTTCAGCCTCAGACCTATAATCATACTATGATGCTCTCTGATTAAGTGATACAAAGTTAAACAAGGGAGATTTCGATATCATAATATCACATTACAATAATATTGTAATGTGATATTATGATATACTGGTAGTAGTATACTAATACTAGTTAGCAGTATAATATACTGCTAAGTAGTTGGTAGATATCCTTAATCTTGGTATCTTGACCATTGCAATATAATGGTATTTTTATTAACTGTAGCTTGGATTTCAACAGGACAGGTCAGCTTTTCTAATATTCCTTTGGTATATTAAATCACATATTTCAAATACCTGTAGTTAAAATTTGAAAATATTATCATGTCTGTGCACAACAAATGGGGGGGTTTCATGGCCTGCACCAAGGGCCAGAATATTCTGCTTCCTCTTGGTGCCAGAATATTCTGCTTCCTCTTTGTGCAAACTATCTGTGCGAGACATCTCCTCCTCCAGTGATCACAATCAAATCTCGATATTGAGCCGTACTGAAGGTTAACAACCACACAAAGATACACTCGTTACGCCAAGAACACACAGGGCCCTGCCCTAACTTTAAAGATAGGCTCCTTTTTGGGCAGGTGAAAGTGTTATTTTTTGCTCATTTCGTACAGAGCGGCTGTTCTTAGGCGTACAATGACCAGGGAAAGATCCTTGAAAAAAGGCGCCCAGGTACCTAAAGTTTGAAAACCACTGTCCCAGCTGACTAGCTTAAAGCCCATACAGTTTCTTCGTACAGAACAAGCTCAGGAGTCTGATAAAAAAAAAATAAAGCTGCAGCGCCGGCCCGTTGTGCTTTATGGATCTTTTCCATGGATTTATTTGGTGCAGAAAGGCCATTATGGAGAAAAATCGTTGATTTTCTTGTACGCAAATTGTTGGCCATAATGTTATTGGTGGCCAGAGCCAGGAACCCTGATATGAAGTTCCTATGAAGGCTTGTTTGTGGAGAGGCGCCTCGGAGTGACTCTCCTATAGGACCTTGCTTTTTCTGAGGCTGGATTAAAGAAAAAAACATCCCTCATAATTTAAAACGTTCCCGTCGTTCCAAAGCACTCTTTCCATTTCCCTCTGTGCGGCACGTTCGGCCCATTTGATTAATCCGTATGTCGGCGCACAAGTAAGAAATAGCATTTTAAGAACTGTGTTTTAATCTCGTCACTCTCACGCTCGTCCTTGAAAGGTCAGTTGGCGAAACGGAAAAGGGCCTCCGCGATGACGGGAACGCCGTACATATTTCACCCGGCTTATCGAGTGTGACATCGGATACGAGTTGATAACGTGACAGGTTTTTTAAGGCGAAATGTAGGTCAGCGTCGTCCGCGAACGTAGGCTGTCAAAGACGGGCGAGAGAGAGACGGAGAGAGAGAGAGAGAGAGAGAGAGAAAGAGACAGAGAGAGGGGAGAGAGAGAGAGAGAGAGAGAGAGAGAGAGCAAGAGAGGCCTCAAAGTCTTTATTAAAGTGATTATCAACAGAATTAGGTGGCAATCATTCGCCTGTCATTCCACGTCTTTACTGAGAGAGAGAGAGAGAGAGAGAGAAAGAGACAGAGGGAGGGAGGGACTGATGGGTGGAATAATCAGAGGGCGAATCAGAGGAGGAGGAACGCGATCTTGTATCACAACGACCAGAGTAAACATATATTATATTCTAGAAGCGTTTACATATCCACATGGATGTAATCAAACCAAGGGCAAGGATGGACAGACTGTCCCATCCATCCAGATCCATCCATCCATTGGTCTCTCCCTCTCTCTCTGGCCAGGCCCTAGCTTCCCTCTCTCCTCCCTCCCTTTATTCCCCCGCTTTCTCTCCCTCCTCTCGAACGAGGGCGAGAGATGACATGTGGACACCCGGTGAATTGCCAATCACTGCCGAACGGGGGTGAAGGAGAAAGAGGGGAGGGAGAGAGGGAGGGAGGAGAAAGGTGAGAGACAGACGAGAGAGAGAGGGAGAGAGAGAGAGAAAGAGGGTGTGAGAGAGAGAGAGGGAGGGAGGAGAGAGAGAGAGAGAGAGAGAGAGAGAGAGCGAGAGGGAGAGAGGGAGGGAGAGAGAGGGGGACTAAGGGGAGGAGGTTTGACGCATCCAGACTGCAACCATTGGCTTTTTTTCCCTACATTAAAGATTAGGGGGGGAAAGAACTGCAGAGAAGCACTACACTCAATACTGGATGTAGCACCCCTCCTCCTCCACTCTCTCTCTCTCTCTCTCTCTCTCTCTCTCTCTCCCTCCATCCCTCTCTCCCTTCCCCCTATCTCTCTCACGACCTCCCTCTCTCTCTGTCGCTCTCTCCCACTCTTATCTTTCTCTCTCTCTCTCTCTCTCTCTTTCTCTCTCTCTCTCGCTCCCTCCTTCCCTCTCTCCCTTCCCCCTATCTCTCTCTCTCTCTCTCTCTCTCTCTCTCTCTCTCTCTCTCTCTCTCTCTCTCGCGCTGATGAACGTAGAGAGGTATGGACAGTGTGATGCTCATTCCTCATTCCCCCTCTCTATCTCTCCCTCTCTCTCTCTCCGTCCCCCCCGTCCCCCTCTCTCGGATCAACAAAGAGAGGTATGGACAGTGTGATGCTCGTTCCTCCTTCTCCCTCTCTCCCTCTCTCCCTTGCTCTCGCTCTCCCCCTCGGTCCCTCCCTCCCTCTCTCTGATGAACATAGAGGTATGCACAGTGTGGCGCTCGTTCCTCCTCCTCTCTCCCTCCCCCCCCTCCCTCCCTTCATGTCACCCTCTCCCCCTCGATCTCCCTCAGACACTCTCTCCCTCCATGCCGCACTCCTTCTCTCTCTCTCATCCTCTCTATCTCACATGCTCTCTCTCTCTCCCTCATTCTCTCCCTCTCCATCTCCCTCTCTCAGGAAAATAAATCAATAGCCACAAATTAATCATTGTGCCCTGGGCAGTCTGGTGGGGGGTTTGAAGTGGGGGGCGCCTGAGAGTAGGGAGCAAAGGAAAAGTATTGGGAGTTTATTTTCTATTAGACTTTTAACACATGCGCACACATGTTGGGAAATTCCAGTTAAACAAGGGGAGGTTTCAGTCTTTGATGGAGGAACCACGGAGGTATTTGGGTAAATCTGCAACAGCGATTACTGTACCTTTCCCTTTTCCCCTGACACGATGAAAACTTGCACTGTTATTTCAAATTCAACTTTCATTTGATTCTCTCACTCGATAAACGTTCACATTCACACCAAATTCTGTGAATTAAGTCAAGGATCAAGCCATCAAATTGTTTCTTTGCCTGCTCACTCCCCAGTGTGATAAGGATGTAGTCGTTCTAAGCTGTAACGTTTAAGCATAATCTGGCTTGTGTGCTCACAAAAGGCTTATCTGCCAAATCTGCAAACTTCCTGAAATCCATGATGATACGTACGCTTTAGAAATAATATAAATAAAATGGGAAGAATTTACAGTAGCTTAAACTTGTATTACTATAACCTATTTTATATAATATACTATATAATAATCGATTATATTATATATTTTATTTATCATTATTATTTGTATAATTATAATAATATTATTATTAGGGGTCTAGCCTGCAGCGCTGGCGATTTTTATTCTTCTCCTTGGCATTTTCCAGGATAAAAGTGTCTGGTGCACGGCAACCGCTGAACCCATGGATATGACATGGTTGCGGTATATTGGAACCAAGATGTTTCGGACATCTTGTGGTGCAGGTTTGATCAATATCGATGTACATTTGGAGGAGGGATTAATTAAAAAATGTTGCAAATTTACTGGAAGTTGAAGAACGTTGGCGCACCTTGATTAGCTTGAGGAGCATGGCGCTTTGTGACATCATCATCCAATGTTATATAAGTCTGCCTCTGCTGGGCGCTTGTTTGCATTCTGAGAGTTGCGCTGTGTAGACCTGGTTGTGTCCCGTAGTGTTTACACTGTTATTGATGACAGGATCCAGTGCCGCATACAAAGTAAGCTCGGAAAAATTGTAAATCCGGCTGTTTTTCACAGAACCCCACAGAACCCCGAAAAACTGTTTAGAGGAAATGATGGTGTGTTTAAATGCCGGGGTCAGACTACACAATATTTTTGCCTTTCACGATGGTCACCATGTCAGATTAGGCGATCATAGTGCCATAAATTCTTGCCGTGTCTTGGTCAGGAGACTGGCAACACTACAAGTATGACCTAGACTAATCATTGTTGCATGAGTTCATAGGTCGTCGGGGGGGAGGGTCAAGAAACTGTCGACAATTATGGTTACAGCAGCGCTATGTGTGCTATTGGTGGTCTTGTGTTCTGAAAAGAAAAATAAAAGAAAGAAAGGCAATTGTGGACCCGTTCCAGTATAGATCCGAACGGTTGGACAATCTGTGTCGGTTTCGGTTTCGGACATAGGTCACGTGACAGCACTGCAGTCTACTAGGCTGTTACGAGTGAATTATGAGTTATGATAATCAATTGTCCATGTGTGACAAAGTAAATAATCCGTGCATCCTGCAAATATAGTCGCCACTGGACTAAAGGAATATAATATACAATTTCCTGACCATACAAAGTTACAAAGTGGCAGGTATTATTTTCTTACTATTAAACTTTATTATGTTTGAAAAAAAATGAGTTCAAGTCTTACCAGAAGGCAATTGGATTAAACTAAGCACAGCATATTGAACATCATAAATATATACGCTTCTGAGGACAACTGACACGCACTAGAATAAGTTATACAAAATAAAAACTCCAATCACATCACTGTCAGAATTTGTTCCAGAGATATCAAGGTATACAAACTTTTGTGTTTTGAAATATTTTCATTCTTTTTGTGTTTTTGGGATCCCTTCCAGATGCCTCAATGATTTGTTAAAATAACAACAAAAATGTGTAGCCCACTACACACAATTTATTTCATTACATATCCTTTACAATTCAAGTCAATGTCACTTACCTTATTTTGTTTATTCATAGGTTTATAAAATACATTATTATTGTGAAGGCATTTTCTTTTGACTTACAGTCCAAGTGCCATAAAAGGATTCTGCTCCCAAAAATTGATTAATAACCGTGATAAATAATGACGATCACAATATTGACTAAAATAATCCTGATTATCATTTTAACCCTAATAATGCAGCCCTCCTTCAGAATGATAACCGCTGTTCGGCGTAGGAAACCCACCCATAGCCACAAACACCAACCCATCATAGAATTACACTGTAACCAGGCCCGAACGAATGAACTATTGCAGTCACAAAGCACACCGGAACAGAGAGCCAAAGCACACTCGTCCTTCTAACTTCACCGAAGGGCTGACTACTCATATTGCTGCATGCACTTATTGCTCTGTTTTTTTTATTTTTAATTTCTGCATTTTTATCTATCTTTCATTTATCTTTTATCTGTGTATTTTATCCAATACACCACAACGGCAGTACACACAGACATAGTTGAGGTCTCGTTAGAACCATAACATTTCAGACGCGTCGTTCGAGTTTGATCAATATTGATTTACATTTGGACCAGAAATTAGTGAAATACTGTTGTAATTTCATTAGTTTCAGGAGTGGGCCACTTTGTGACATCATCATCCAAAGTTATATAGGTCCAAGTTTCGTGTCTCCATTTGCGTGTGCAACATCTAGACACAGAGCTTGAGCCGGTGCTGCTTTTAAAGGAAACTCGGAAAACTGTAACTTGTGCCGAGTTTTACAAAACATGTGACACAAACAGCCAATTGTACAGGGCAGAGACACAACCATGTGACACGAACAGCCAATCATGCGGCAGGAGTGCCGGTGTTTCCTCTGCTCGCTCCCCGGCCGCAGGGGCTCTACAGCCGGTAGCTGGCACGACGGGTCTTCCTTAAATGCCAATTTGAACTCGAACTTGCCCTGGTTCCAACCCGAGTCCGGCGGGGCCCCCATCCCCGCAAAAGGAGAGTGATTTCAGAAAGAATCCGCGATTTTCAGTGATGTCTGGTCCGACACAGTTGGAGAGAGTCCCCCGGTCTGCTCCAAACATCCCCGCGAATAATCACAGAGTGAACATTCGGGAACCTCGGATTACGGAATCTCTGAACCACGGAAACCTGTAATACGTACCAACATGACTAAACTGGCCCCCTTGTATTGCTGCTTGCAGCTATATTTATTATTATTATTATTATTATTATTATTATTTCATCATTGAATTTTCATTCCTTGTCTCTGACTTGTCCACAGATGCGTAGACATTTTTACTTACACTTCAAATCATTTGGTTTTAATAACCAAACTAGAATAAAAATAAATAGGGTCAGCCACCTTAAAACATGCTGCTTTTTAATTCAAATTTGCTCCCGGAAATGGTGAATTTTCCAGCACCGCGCTATGTTCATCTCCCGGCACCTGAGCGGACCAGACAAGTGACAGAACTGTCTGTCTCGCTGATCTCTAATGTCATAACGAGACGCAGCAGCTTTGCAAAATAACCCGCCAAAGATAGAGAAGGTGTGTTTGACAGGCACCTGGGGGGGGATCTCGCTGGGATGAGGGTGCATTTTCTACTCCACAACTGACACCACTCGTTATAATAAACATCATTTGTGCGCGGGAGCTGGAATATATAATACATGAGAGTCCACAACACTCGGCCTGTCAGTGAGAGGCTTTAGGCAGAGCGTCCTGATGAAACCGGAGAGTCTCTACCGGCTTCCAGAGTGGAAGAGAAAGACATGCTTTGCAAATGACTATGTATTACACTGTCGAAATATTTATCACCCAAAGCCATAGGAACGGGATTGTGGATTTGTGAATTGAGCAGTATTTACCGGTCGAGGAGACAGATTCAGTGCTATAAATGATGAAGTGATGCTGACGCGAGGCTCTGTATTTACAGTAAAACAGTGTGAGTCACTTTCATGCAGGTATCGTATGGATTTCCCCCCAGAAGCCTGGAATGATGACTTCATATGGGCCTCATAACGTGCGCGGAGCAACGATTTACATCCCCTTCTTCTTGTCGGTAGCTTGTCATTTTGGCAATGCCTTTTTGCTCGGTCTGTTTTTATTGCAAGGATCCCGAAACGTCCTGGAAAAGGGAACTATTCATTTTAGAGGACTCAGAGTTGAGTGATGGAGTTATGAGAGCGCTGTTTCTGGTGTTTTCCCAACGTCCCGTCGCAGCGAGTGCCAATAAAAAAAGCTCTTACACAGAAATGGTTTTAAGCAAATTTTCTCAGTGTGCATCAGTGTGTAAGTACTCTCTCTTTGTCGCGCTCCCCCTCTCCTTGTTTCTCGTTTTAATCTTTCACTCGCTTGCACACTCTTCACATATGTAGTCCTTGGCACAGACACACTCACACACACACCACACACTTAGCGGTCTATATCTTTGACTATGTGGCTTTTCAGTGGCCTAACCTGCAGGGCTTGTACTTATAAAACCTTGAAGATTAATAATAAAATGTTGATATTCATTCAAATTTAGACCCTCCAAATAATGGTACAACAATAATAACTAGAAAATTCAAGTTGTAAAGTAAGTTGTAAAAGTGTGCTGACCCTGTGTGGGGCTATATGGAGAATTCCCCTGATATGATGACAGTTTCCATGACAATGGGATTTCTTTGTGACACAATTTTTTTCTATTATTAGGAAATTTTGGCACATAAAGTGGAATATTTCATAAATCACATATCATGCGTATGTGTAGGAAGAGTAATGCAGCAATATTTTGGCTATAATAATAAAATATGCAAAAATAGTATCTGTGCGGTGCTGCCAGCACACTTATTAATAATACAAATGATAATAATAATAATGATGATAATAATAATAATTATAAATATAGCGGCAGTCGTCAATACACAGTGTTCAGTTTAGTCATGTTAGTTATGTATTACAGGTTTCCCAGGTTCCATTCAACACATCGTATTGAATGGAACCTGTTTTTTTATTTATTTTAAATGTGGGGTTTTTTTGCAAAATACAGCAGAGTGGTAATTTTCATGGAATGATGACAACACATGTCAGATAATTGTTTTATTGAAGTTGGCCAAAACATCTGGACAAAACAACAAAAAAATATCCAGTATTTATAAATGCTAATGGTTGGGCGCACACTGGAAAACCTGTCATAATTGAGGGTCGCCACGAATCCGCCATGTCCATGTTGAGGTCGGGCAGACAGACGTAGATTTAATGTTTTGGAAATAAATTGTGTATAAATAGACGTATTTTTGTTGGTTATTGTTAACGTTTTAAACATGATTTTAAGTATGCCGGTTACTGCATTGGCTCATGTGTTCGACCAATCACCGTGCACTAACGTCACTGAATGTTAGTCGGGTAGGAGCAAAAATTGTGGATAAAGAACAGATAGTTCTCCCAAAGGTTCTTACGACTTCCTGGGGTGTGAAAACGTCTTCTGTAACCCATGGTTGTTTTCAGGGTTTTGTGAAATGCAGCAGTTTTTTAAGTTTCCATTAAAGCAGCATTGGCTCGGGTTGTCTGTCTATGCATAGCAAACGCTATGCGATTTACAGGGTGCAAGTATAGCTGGACGTGAATGACTTCTGAGAGACGAAGCTTGGATAACTTTGGATGATGATGATGTCACAAAGCACCAGCAGCAGTTTCGCCTGCCACATGCCGCCCGAGTGACGTTTTCATGGCCCTCCAGCACAGAGACGCAGACGATGGAGTTGAAAACGAACCAATTACCGAGACCCAAGACAGGTGTGGCTGCTTAAACCACACCACCCCTACATCACAGTGCCCCCGCTCCTCAAACAAATCAAGCGCCAACGTTCTTCAACTTCTGATAAATTTGCAACAGTTTTTCACTCATTTCTGCTCAAAATGTACATTGATATTGATCAAACTCAAACAGCAAGACTTCTGAAACGTCCCAGTTCCACCTAGGCCTCAGCCATGTCCTGCAGGTGCCGTGTTTCAGATACTTTTAGCCCGAAAAATGGCAAGAGGGTTAATATTAATAAAAATCTGAGCAAAAACAAAAGGGGTGACAATAATAATAATAACAAATATAGCTGCAGACAGCAATACACGGGTCCACGTTAGTCGTGTTAGATTTGAATTACAGTTTTCTGAGTTCCCGTAAAACACACCATCACTTCTTTTCGACGCTAATTACAAATTTTTGAGTTCCCGTCTTCACATCAGCGTTGCTACTAAAACAAGTTAAAACTTTCAGAGTTTCTATTGAACGCAGCATCAGCTAAAGTAATGACGTGAGTCCTGGTGACCCGCAGAACTACTACTACAAGATGATCCACTTGTTGCATGTTATTACTTTATCCTAAAAGTTAGAAGGTGGCTGTCTACTACCTGTAGTGCACAGAATCCTGCCTCACAGTGTCTCTGTGGAAGCAACAAGGTTCCATTCAAACGGTGGTAACACACCGTGCATGTCCCTCAAGAGGCATTTCATCAACTTTTGGGACTGAAATAACAGCCACGATTCAGACCTGTTGCTCTGGAGCTGCACGCAAACTCCATGTGTGAGGACACAAACAAGGGATATGTTTTTGACTGTTTTTCGCCTCCTACAGTTTGGATGTTTCGACTGGCTCGGATCCTGCAAAATAAGGAGGGACACAACACCCCATCTAACACCGGGTTAGAGGTGAACAGAATGCGTGTATTCACAAAAGCGCCAAAAAAGATTAAATATCAAACGAAAAGCTCCGCCAACGTCAAGCAGTTAAGACGATACACAGACACACTTACACACACGTAGTTTGCAACCACTACAGACTGATGGAGTATACACCAGGCATCTTGCACGATGCAAATGTGCGCCCGGACCCACAACCTGCACATATATAACAAATTGGAGGATGATGTCACAACGTGCCCCGCTCCACAAACTCATTTCACTCCAACACCCAACCAGAAGTTTTAGAACATTGGCGTATCGCCGATGTGCGAACGTTCTGCTACTTCCGGTAGATTTCCATTCGTTTTTTACTAATTCCTGCTCCAAATGTAGATTGATTGTAGATTGGCTCAAACTTGAACCACAAGATGTCTGAGATGTCCCGGTTCTCACCGTACCTCAACCATGTCCGTGGGTTCTGCGATTGTTGTCATTCAGACACCTTTAGCCCGAAAAATGCCAAGGAGAATAATTATAAAAATCCCAGCAATAACAATAGTTAAGTGTGGCCAACCAAAGGCCGTTGTCAAGCCGCGGCTGCAGACAGCAGCATGGCTTCCTTCCCACGGCCGCACAGCTGGGACCACAGCTGGGACAAATCAACGCCGATTCGGGGCAGGGAGTTTTCCTAATGTTTGTCTGTCTTGCAGAACCAACCAGGAGCCAGAGCGCAGAGTCATTCCTCCTGCGCCCAGACTGATTATTATTATTATTATTGTTTATAATTTATCGTCTTGGCCAACGAGCCATTCTTGTTCCTGCCTTTCATAAAAAATCTCGCCATGTCGGCAACCCAGTGCCAGAGAGACTCCGTCTCCCTCCCTAAACCCGTACATGTGGGTCTCCCACATTAATATAATATAATAATATAATATATAATAATAAATAAAGCTTCAGGCAGCAATACATGGGGTCCAGGTTAGTCGCATTAGTCACAAATTTGAAAATGTAGCATCACTTCTCATCGAGCCAAATTATAATTTTCCGAGTTCCGAAGCAACCGATACACACCAATCAACAGCTCTGCGGGATCGACCCCTAATTATAATAAATATAGCTCCAGGCAGCAATACACAGGGTCCAGGTCAGTCGCATTAGTCACATAGTAACCGTGTAACGCAGCATCACTTCTTATCGAGGCAAATTACAATTTTCCTAGTTCCCATGGAACGCGGCATCAGTTCAAACAAATTTTCTGAGTTCCGTGATGTCTCGACCCACCGCAAACCCTGCGCAAAGCAACCAATACACACCAATGGGGGCTATCCCGTGCACCTCGCCCCATGCGAAAGCCCCCCCAAAGCCACACCCTGCATGTACACCAATGAGCCACAACATTAAAACCACTGACAAGTGAAATGAATAACATTGATCATCTCATTCCAATGGCACCTGTCAAGAGCCGGGATATATTAGGCAGCAAGTGAACAGTCAGTTCTTGAATTTGATGTGTTGGAAGCAGGAAAAATGGGCAAGTGTAAGGATCCTAGCGACTTTGATGAGGGCCAAATTGGAATGGCTTGATGACTGGTTCAGAGCATCTCCAAAACGACAGGTGTTGTGGGGTGCTCCCAGTATGCAGTGGATGCATATACACTGTATATCTATATTTGAAAGTATTTATTCTTTTTTTAAATTATATTTACTCTATGTCGATATGAATATGAATTATATGAATAATCTATTTAGCATTGTTTTCTAAGAAATTGTCTGCAAACATTGAAAGCATTTAAGAAATAACGATTTCAGTTGTGTAGTCCATTAGTAATGAATACTAGTTTCTTTAGTTGTTTTGACCATTTTCTTAACTATCTAACGCTATTTGGCCTTCGTGTGTTCCAGCCTGTGAGGGTTTAGCATGGAGGTTGGGTGTTGCATGTGCACTGCCAGCGTTTTAGTGTGGATTATGTCACATGGCGGGAGTTTCATCAAATGTTTTTTTTAAGTCCTTTAACATTTAAGTCCACAAAAAATATATAAAAATCCACAGCTAGACTTAAAGCCTGCTTTAAAAAAAAGTAGTATGTTCCCCATCTGCCAGTTCTCACTCCACTCAAAATGACAAGTACTTCATTTGCCTGAGGAAACGCCTCTCTCTGTTGCTTCCTCTCTCTGTTGCTTCCTCTCTCTTTCTCCCTCTCCCTCTCTCTCTCTCTCTCTCTCCCTCTCTCGCACACCCTTTTTCTCCTGTTTCCTCTTTCTCTTTTTTCACACACACACACACACACACACACACACACACACACACACACACACACACACACACACACACACACACACACACACACACACACACAGACACACACACACACACACAGAGTCAGACACTGTGGTGGTGGGAGTGATCTTTTACCAGACGCTTTTGAGAAAGTTTAAAAAAGTAAATGGAGATGAGGCCAGTGTAGGGGGTGGGATTAATAGCATTGCTATGAAAAACCGATATGATGGAGGAGGCTGAAGCAGCGAGTTCAGAATGACCAGAGGAAACGTCACAACCCGACTGGCGGATATTCATACACACAAGTACAATGACTCTGAATTATAAATGAAACGGAGCTGAAAAGAAACACAGTTCACACAAAATGACTTTATATCACATATTGTAATTGTTCTAGGAATTTAAAAGTCCCAGAGAGGAGGAAGAGATTCATTGCATTGATCTATACAGTAATAAAGCAATAATATGGTAATGTCGGCTTTTACCATTTCAGCCCTCATATCATAAGACATTGTCCTCCATATCTTTTCCAGATCTACTGATTTACACTACAAAATTGTGTATGACATAATTAAAATATTTCAATTTCCTGACAATACAGTACAATACCACTGAAGCACATAAATGATCATTCGTAATATGCGGTTCTCAGCTTCTAGGAGTGTTGGCAGCAAATTACTTCATTGCCAGATCAAGATTTAGAGGATGTGGTTTGTTGGGGATTTATTTTTATGACACTATCGGCGATGAATGCAAAGCATGTCTTTTAACAACTCCACTCAAAAACTGTGGTTATAATATTCAGGATGTATGTCTTTAATGGATAAAAAAAATGGGTCGTGTGAGGATTAATGTATGGATGGGTAGTTTCACAGTGCTATGCATGATAATGCCCTAATGATCTTTACTCCGTTCAGACCTCAGGAAAGAGCCTCGTCTTTTTAGCAGCCCCCAAGCAAGGCAGATTTCAACACGGTTTCCTAATTGTTAGTGTTTCAAAAACTGATTCCATTGAAATCGGAACTTGGAAAAATCCACCCCCTTCTCCTTGAAAAAATGGGGGAAAAAGGAGGGGACGTTTGAATTGGGGTTCCAAGCTGCAATTTCAGGTCATCAAGAGGCCTGAAATCCTATGGCTTCCATAAGATAAGAATAAGATAAAAGTCAGATAAGACTAAGATAGGATAACACTATATTAATCATCAATGGATGGGTGGATGGATGGATGGATGGATGGATGGGTGGGTGGATGGATGGATGGATGGATGGATGGATGGATGGGTGGATGAATTTCCAGTATCACCACGCCCGGCAGGAAATTCTGGAAAATAATCCACTCATCCACTCATCCATACACATATCCATTGGTTTATCAATACAGAGATATTTTCATCCATCTAGTTATAGTATTGTCCACCTATCCATCCATCCATCCATTCATTCACCAATCCATCTATTCATCAATACAGAGCTCTTTTCATCCATCTAGTCATCATCTATCCATCCATCCATCTGGTCCACCAACCAGCCTTGTGTCCATCCATTGTCCATGCCTCCTAATTGCTTGGCTCTGTGTGCAGTATTGGGATAATCTGATACACTGTTGGTGGCAGAGATCTAAGGTGGGAACAAGCAGACTGTGTGTGTGTTTGTGTGTGTGCCTGTTTGTGTGTGTGTTTTAGGTAAGACGGCCCCCGGTGAGGGGAGCTGTGTTCAGACTGCAGAAAACCCTTAAACCCCACAAAGAACCACAAGCATCTTCCACATTGGCCTGACAACACACAGTATAAGGCCGTCCAGAATATGTTGCATGGTGGTACCTCCGGTGTTTTCCCAGACACCCTTATTGGGATTCTGCTGCCTCTGTGTCTTGTTGTACCATATTGTTGTGGTCGTGTCCTCTCCTTGTATTACAGTGGTGCCGATGTGATTGCGTTCGTGTGGCACGTAGCACTGCGACGCTGCGGGTGTACAAGGAGCAAGGTGTCTACTTGTAGGGCATATTGTTCGGTCCACTCATCCTCCCTCTGTATTACACTGTGCTGCTCTCTCTCTCTCTCGCTCTCTCTCTCCCTCTCACTCACTCCGTCTGTCTTTTTACCTCTCTCACCCGTCTCTCGCCCCTCTTCACTCCAGTTCAAATGTGCTATAAATGGCGTGGCACAAAGGATTTGCTGCTAAAAGAGTGTTTTCAGTATCAACGAGGATAATAATCCAGAGGTGCTCAAAGTGCCGTCCAACCAATCCCAAAGGGGGTGCTTGAAAGGATGCTGGTTGGGGGGGTAAGGGGTTGACAGCAAAATGAGGGTTAGTTTTATCTAACAACATCTATAATGACCAGCTTACCCACTGGTGTAACCTCCCAGTGTTCGTGTGTGTGTGTGTGTGTGTGGGGGGGGGGTAACAGCCCTGCCTCATATGGTCTAGGTCTAAGGGTCTAAGTAATGTTTTATATTTGTTATATATTAACTTAAATATATATTACTATTAGGAATTTATATTCTAAAATTATTATTATTCTTCTTTTTTTTTTTTTTTACTTCACCAATAATTCATTATATAATTCCACTAAATAATTAGTTTGTTCCATAATAACAAAATGTTCCCCTGTGTGTGTCTATATGTGGTTGTTGCTGGTACCTCTTATCCTTTAGTTGGATCATTAACTCTGAGTGGCTAACTACATTTGGGAGAACAACAGTACTTTCAGCGAGACTACAAGAGCGGCATAAGAAACTGTTCAATTCTATAAAAAGAACTGGGGAGAGGGGAGGAAGGCCTGGAAACTGATCTATATTTACAATCCTCACAATACTAAACAAATGACTGGTTTCTACACTTGCCTGATAGAATCTGCTGTCAATAATTTCAAGAAATATGAAAATGATTTCTTAAATGTATCTTTCTTTTTCTCGCTCTCGCTCTCTCTCTCTCTCTCTCTCGTTCTCTGTCTGAGTGGGTCACTGCCCATAACCAGCTCCTGTATCTTTACAATCCTGTGAAAAAGCTCCAATTGAATGCCCTTGATTTGCGATCGTTTCTCGTAAAAGTACCCCACCCGTACACACCTCACCCAGATCCACCCACAAGTGTTCCAAATGTTATTAATGGGGAGGGGGATGGGCCGGAAATCCAATGGATTTAAATAAGAGTACGGCACGTGCATGAGATCAATGGGCGGCTTTTTTAAGAGGGGAATTTATGGAGCTACGCCACTGTCCCATTGCGCTGACCGTGCACATTTTTGCGCTGATGCCGCCGGCTCACTCCCAGGGTTCACATGTAAATCAGATAAGGAAGTGTCACGGGTCAAATCGTTTAGGTTTTCATCACA
This sequence comes from Zeus faber, assembly GCF_960531495.2. Classification (NCBI taxonomy): domain Eukaryota; kingdom Metazoa; phylum Chordata; class Actinopteri; order Zeiformes; family Zeidae; genus Zeus; species Zeus faber. The sequence goes on from NC_137205.1 coordinate 13,540,199, forward strand.
GTACATAAGCGCCTCCAATCACCACTCCATCACCAACGGATAGTAGTGAACACACCACCATGCAGGTAACACAATGCGAGGGCCAGTTTAGGAAATTGAGTGCATTGTTGCCAGGCTTAGTCAAGTCCAGCCTTAGTTACTGTGGAGCGTGTGTGTGTGTGTGTGTGTGTGCGTGCGTGCGTGCGTGCGTGCGTGCGTGCGTGCGTGCGTGCGTGCGTGCGTGTGTGTGTTATGAGTAAGTCTTTTGGGATGACACAGAAACCGTCTTTAGACCTCGTTCGGTTGGGCGGAGGGAGCATTGTGTAAATAGGCCTTTGGACAACAGAGGAATACAGAGTTTGATTTGTAAAGCATGCAGAAGGGAGAATCGTAGCATTACATTTTTTTAGTGTGTGCGTGTGTTTACAGTGTAAATGCTGAAGATTGAAGATTGGGTGGAAGATTTCTGTATTCCTCCAGTGTCTTCAGATTAGGTTTAGAATGGTCAGTCAGACAGGAGTTGGCCCAGGCCCATTGAGAAGACTCTAATGGTCCTATGATGTGTCTGTTCAAGCACAATGGAGGGGAAGGCCCACTTGTATGCATGATGTCATTCAAATCAATCCTCAATCCACCATTTTAATTTTGATGATTACATCTTCCCTCTGCAGTTGCAGGTATGGTCATCGACAAATCCCCAAAAAACTGAAGACCTATAGTCCACTACGGCCGCAGAATGCCGTAATGCTTAGTTGGCAACCAGCCCTGGTAGAACGGCTTGCTATTTAAACCGATAGGGGGTCAAGGTGAATTCAAAGGAACAGTCGATTCTTTCTTTCTCTCTTTCTTTCCTTTCTGTGACCCAAAGAAAAGTTTCACCTCCACTGGGATACCAGCAGTATATTTGTGATGTTTTTCCTAGTATCGCCATAAACAATCTATTGTGTACCACCATAGATTGCATTGTTGCATTGCATTGTTGCAATTCTAACACAACACAAGATTGTTATCCTATAGAGGTAAATTGTGCCTTTAAAGGCTAATGCTAATTGCCATAAGCCATGGGATCAGCGATGGATGCAAACAAGCGTCTGTCCTCCTGCGGTGCTGATTACATGACTGTCATCGGTGTAGGTGAGCGGCCACTGTGGTTGTTGATGTTGTACGTGGGAGGCGTTCCCTTGGCTTGTGTTCTGGGAATGCCTGGGCGTATGTGTGCCAGTGACCAGGGCCTCTTCTGAGAAGCCCAGCAGCTTTTGCTCCATCTGACCAGAAGACAGTGACGCATTCTACTTAGACGGCAGTGAGTCACTGTCTCTCCCTGTTCCTGGATCTGTGAAACCCTCCCCGCCCTCTATGGCGGCTACTGCCGTGGCCCATGACCTCAATACTCCCAGTGCGACCACATTCTCAGCTCTGTAAGAGAAATGGGAGAAAAATCCACCCACCTCACCAGGCCTTAGCGAGCACAAAGGAGTGGAAGCAGAAAGTCAATTGAAAACAGAAAGATTAAAATATAGACGGATCATCCACAACATTAAAACCACTGACAGGTGAAGTGAATAACATTGATCATCTTTCCAATGGCACCTGTCAAGGAGTGGGCTATATTAGGCAGCAAGTGAACAGTCAGTTGTTAAAGTTGATGTGTTGGAAGCAGGAAAAATGGGCAAGCGTAAGGATCTGAGCGACTTGAAGTCGCTCAGATCAAAATTGTGATGGCTAGATGACTGGGTCAGAGCATCTCCAAAATGGCAGGTGTTGTGGGGTGCTCCCATGAGTCCATGGGCTCATTGATGCGCGTAGGGAGGGAAGTCTAGCCCATCTGGTCCGATCCCACAGAAGAGCTGCTGTAGCAAAAAAGTTAATGGTGGCTATGATAGAAAAGTGTCAGAACACACTGTGCACCGAAACTTGCTCCATATGGGACTGCGTAGCCGCAAACCAGTCAGAGTGCCCATGCTGACGCCTGTCCACCGCCAAAAGCGCCTACAATGGGCACGTGAGCGTCAGAACTGGACCATGGAGCAATGGAAGAAGGTGGCCTGGTCTGATGAATCACGTTTTCTTCTACATCATGTGGATGGCTGGGGTTAGGGTCCGATCTGATCAAGCATCTGTGGGATGTGCTGGAACAACAAGCCCGATCCATGGAGCCCCCTCCTTACAACTTCCAGGACTTAAAGGATCTGCTGCTAACGTCTTGGTGCCAGATACCACAGGACACATTCAGAGGTCTTGTGGAGTCCATGCCTCCACGGGTCAAAGCTGTTTTGGCGGCAGCAGGTGGAGCTAAACAATATTAGTGGTTATTAGTAGTGGTTTCAATGTTGTGGCTGATCGGTGCATATACATAAGGCCAGCGCAAAGAGAGAGTTAGGCCGGTCTGAGAAGATGTGAGACAGCTTTGTTACAAAACAATAGGCTATAAATAAAGAGTCAGGGAAGCGGAGGAGAGAGAGGAGCCGAGGGAGCCGGAGGGGGAGAGAGGGAGTTGATGAAGAGAGTCTGGCCTCCCTGCAGGTGCTGGATTTCTTCAGCGCTGGAACTCATGGTCTTTGCTTCTCCGCCTCCTACCTTACTTCCATCAACACATCATCACATGAGTAAACAGGCCCACACAGCGCTGCCACAGGCCACGGCACCGGCTCTCCAACTCAGAGTTTTACAACCGACAGAGAGAGAGAGAGAATGAGAGAGAGCGAGAACGAGAGAGAGTTAGATGCATGCGCGTACCATATTTTCTTGTTGGAACCAGTGGGCATTTCACAGCTGAGGGGCAGAGAATAATTGCTTTATTTGGGAGGGATTTTGAGTGTTAGCCACGGGGGGGCAAATGACTGTCTAATGTCTGTCAGTCACCATGAAAAGCCCCTGAACCCTCGGTAAATCCCCAAGTCGGTCTCTCTTCAAAGCCTACAGCCGCCACTACAGCGCTACCTGACAACTTTCGCCGCGGCCGCAGAATGGCTTCTTTATCCGGCCGGAGACACGAGGCTTCTATTCTCGCTCTCGCCATTTACCTTTGCACTGCATTCTCGTTTGCTTCCCATGCGGTGCTGCCACATTCACCTGGGTACACTCGCACACCGTGCTCCTCGTGCACTGGTGCACAGCGTGTGTCTTCACAGCCTGACACACCTCGCTACACCTGCAATAAGATCCACTTAGCTTGTCTGTGTGTGTGTGTGTTTGTGTGTGTGTGTGTGTGTGTGTGTGTGTGTGTGTGTGTGTGAGTGTGTGGCAGCATACAGGGCCTCCCTGCCTTGGCGGGGTTATTAAGATGTATATAGTTATAATAGGGATGAATAAGGTATGACTATGAAGATGAATAGGGTGATTAGGGCTCCTGCCCCTGCTGTTAGAGCTGCTGTTCATTAGGAGGGAGATGTCAGTGGGTAACATGTGTGAACTCTTTATCTGTTCAGCCATTAGGGAAACACACACATACGCACACACTCAAACACATTTGTTTGGGGAAAGCCATTATCGTGTAACACCGGATCAAAGGAGACTATTTGAGTTCACCCGAGCACCAGAATGACCTGTGTGTGTAATCTATCTCCCTCCCGTTCTACGGTGCACCGATGCCTTTGCGGTTTAACGTCGGCCCTCCAAGGGCACGAGCGTACCGGGCTCTGTGTGGGAATCACTGTAGAACTCCCTGCTTGTTTGAGGGCTGCTGCGTTGTAACTGTAGCAGCGAGGTACCTAATAGGCCCCAGATAACTCCATGGCATCCCATTACAGTACAGATCCTGCTGATCTTTCAAAATGTGGACTTTGCGGATGCCCAACTTATGAGGAGGTATGATAATGTTCTGAACTTCGGGAGTGCTTTCACGCTTCTCTGAATCTTTTAGAAGACGCTTGACATCATTTATGATCGCCAACATAATTAATATTTGCCACCAATTAGGATAATGGTTACTCTCAATATTAACCATATTAATAATATACTGACATATGAAAAATGCTTTGTCAAAATGAATCCTTCCATAAATGTCTCAAACGCTACTAGAATAGTCTTACCACTGTGATGATAAATATTTTTTATTTCTCATTTTAGTAAAACAAATCTTATTGGAAGTCTGACACTAATGAGTGCACAACCAAATTATAATACAGTGCCTTTTGATGATTTATTTCAATAATAGTTTCGATGTTTTTTTTATATCATACATTGGAAAAATATGTACAAATAAATGACAGGAGGGATAATGAAATGTGGAACGCCACATATCGCCACTTTTGTAAGATTTATCGTTTATAGTTTAAACAATTAAATGAATGCTGTTAATTATCAAACTAACTATCAGGGTAATAAAATTTGACGCTCACCCTGCATTTCAACGACTGGCAATGTAGATTAAATGAATCATTTGCACCATTGGTAAACATAACAACAGCAACAGCAAAGGAATACATTTTGATTTGAAATGAAACTCATGACATCCGTAAAATGTTCTTTATTTCACTTTCAATTGCACGATCTGACATACAGTTTCTCTCACCGAAACACATATACAGTCTGAGGAAGACTGGTAGGTGAGCTGCTTTCTCTCTGTCTCTATCTCTCTCTCTCACACAATCACACACACACACAAACAGACACACAGACACACACACACACACACACACACACACACACACACACACACACACACACACACACACACACACACATAAACACACACACATACACACACCATACTTTTTATCACATGTCGGGCAAGGGGACATTAACCTTTGATTAATATGCAATTGCCTTAATTCAACAATTTCTGCAGAAACCCAGTAAATCAGACCTTAAACCCAGATGGGGCTTTTACCTGCCCAGTAACATGCAGGCTGTTCAAATCTCTAACTTTAAAATTAGGATTTTAACCTACACGATGCGACCACAGGCCTGATACCAATTTTACAAAATGCACATACATAACTGCATGAACAAACTATTGACTGTAATACTTTGCTGTTAATGCTGTATTCGGAAGTGACTCTGTCCAGCTAACAAATTCATTGAACAAAGCAAGTTTTTTAACCTTCGTACTTAATATCCAGGAAACCACCAAAGGACTGTACTTGTACCATTTCTGGATTGGTTCTGGCGTCCACATGGCAACGGCTCCAGTAGTATCTGAGGTGGAAGTGGAGGTGGGGAGTGGTGGGGAGAGGGGGTGGATCTCCTGCCGCTGACGCACTCGGCGGTCGCCGAGTTTTTTGAGAATTCCGCCCACCGGCACATCAGAAGTAGGCACTCAGGCTCGAATCTGCATCCTCTCGCTTCCTATCTCTCTCTATCTCTGCCTCTGCTTCTTTCTCTCTCTCTCTCTCTCTCTCTCTCTCGCTCTCTACATTCATCCCTTTTGAACATCACCACCCACTCCGGTTCTGAAGGCCCTCTGACCCCTCCAACCCCCACCTCCTCCCTCTCACCATTCGTACACCTTCTCTGTGTTTTTGCATCTCAGCAACCCTCTGTCGCTGTCTGTCTCCATGTCAGTGGCAGAGGAGGCTCCGTTGCCTGTGGGGGATGGGGGGGCCCTTTTGTATTTGTGTGTGTGTGTCTGTGTGTGTGTGTGTGTGTGTGTGTGTGTGTGTGTGTGTGTGTGTGTGTGTGTGTGTGTGGCAGCCTGGCCAGGATATCAGTCCAACTCCCTGGTGCCATATGGATGGACTGCCTCTCCAGTCTAAAGTAGTGTTCCCTTCATCTGCAGAGAAGATTTGAGCGCATTTGGAATCTGAGCCATATTGAGGGAGGGGGGAAGGTGGGACAGGGGAATTCCCCTCGGTGCTACGTTACTCCTACATGCGCTGAATATGCGCACTTGTGTGTGTATTATGTGTGCATGTGTGTCCGCATGTGTGCGGACACACATGCACACTTCCGAGGATGCACCATAACATCTGAGGCATGGTAACAGTGTGAGTGTGACAGCAACAGTTCGTACTGTAACAAGGGCAATAATAGCAGATTTCAAATGAGTTGGAGAAAATTCTTTAGGGGGATGATAATTAAACGCTGGCAATTATCTCCAATAATCCTCCAGTAATCTCTGTCTGCGTTTGAATAGGAACTGTGCAGAGATTCAAGAATTCCACACTCAATTCAACTATATTCTACCTGGAACCTGTGTGGAGGAGAGAAGGGAGTAGAAAGTCTAGAAGAAAAGGATGGGATTGTATTCAGTGAGAGAGAGCATGTTTAAGTCTGTGTGTGTTTGTTATACAGTATAATTAGCATGACACATGTTGAAAACCCCAAACCGGGACCCTTGAGTGTACTGCACATTTGGCACTCTGTTGGCACGTCGGCATGTTAAGAGAATGACTGATGGGCATCCCCCCATCATGCATGGTGCTTTTTGTTTCATTCAATAAGGTGACAGAGAGGCACGGGGACGTGCAGCGTAGTCTCCTATAGGAAGCACCAGCCCTACACCCAGACACACACACACACGCATACACCTACACACACACACATCCCTGAAAGCACACAATTTGAAGTGAGCCAGTGGGCGTGTTGACGACCACTTCTCAGGTGGGATCACACTCTTTCCTGCTTGCCTGTATACAGTATATAATATATGTGAGCACTGAAAACAAGGAAAATATTATTATTATGATTTTACATAATTGTACATAATTTCAAAATAATTTTTGGTCATGATGTTATATTAAATCTTAAATTATTTGCATAAAAAATATCACAAAATCGGATGGGGACGAGATAACCAGGAGATAATCAAGGACCAGGGTGTTCCAGGAGCTTCCTGGACCACCCTCCAATGTCCAATCCGCACTCTTTTATTTATTGGAAACTCCAAATTTCTTCAACCTAATCCTTATTTCTCAATCATCGGGGGTCAGCTTGAGTGATTGGCATCAGAATCTTTTCAATTGATCCTGATTCTTGATAGAATAAGTAAAGCCGCAAACTCTACTGCCGCAAGCGTGGTCACGATTGCCCCTTCGCATGGCAATTCACTCCCCATGATCAATGACGAAATAAGGCTTGGGTTAAAGTACCGGTTCCAACGGCAGTAGCCATGTTAGCTTGACAGGTGTGGACCCAGAGGAAAGGAATAATAATGGCGTCCGGCCGCTGCAGAGTGGTTAGACAATCTTTCCAATGAGAGTCCAGACGTCCAGCTGTAAATCTACCTCCACACCTACTCACTTCCGCTTCACCCTTTCCAATCCTGAGCCGTTCTCCGTCTAACCAGGCTGAGGGAGGGGAATGAGGTGCTTTATAGCTGTGGGGGACAGGGGGCGATGCAGGGGGCTGTTGGGGTTAAACCATAGCTCATCGCCTCCAGAGGGGGCATGTTGGCCAGTGGTGATTGGGGTGATTGAGTAGGTCCTGGGACTCAACCCCCCTCCCTGTCAACGCCAGCACCTTACCCAATCAGCACTAGGGGCCCCGGGGGGGGGGACGTTGGGGTGGTGGGGTAGCTAGGTGAGGAGGTGCTCTCCCTCCCTTTAAGATGAAAGCAGCGGCTCAGTAAATGATTAGTGCCTGATTTATACTGCGGCCCACTCATGTGGTTATGTGCCGGGTGACCGCGCAGGGCCCACTGTACCGCCTCACAGCACTTTTAAAGCTGCTCCGTGTTCCCAAACCGAGAGCGGTGCTTCGTCAATAAAGGCGTTCCTTCAAATACGCCGGAGGCGCTGAACCCCGGGCGTTTCCACTTCCCCCCCCCGTCCGGCCGCGGCTCGACCTGCCAAGGTTTCTGTCGTCATGTCTGTGCGAGGGCACTCTCGCGGCGAGGTCCCTTGTAATGAAGACGCCATTATAAAACATTTACCTGCCCAGTGAGCCTACATGTCTTACAAGAAAAGAAACCGTTTAGAGCGGTAAAGTATCACATTAATCTTTCAACACACTAATTGGAGTGCCCCTCCACTCCGCCCCCATCCCCAGCCCCGAAAGGCCACTCTCCACAGATACTGTTACGAGTCGCCACAAACCGAGGATGCTGTACCCAACATAGCACTGTGTGCAAGGAAACTAGTCACAGATAAACACCAGCGAGCTTGGTTTGGATCCCATTACCATCTCATACCGTGAAAGCCGATGTGCCTCTCGTGCACCATGGCGAGTCAGATCCGTTGGAGCGGTTGGTAAATAAATGATTCGTGGCTTCGCATGCATACTGTATACTGCGGGGGCGTACGGCCGGTCAGGGGGGGAAACTGCATCGCGTCTGGCTCTGGCCTTCCGTGGGCCGCTTTGAAAGAGAAAGTTTGTGTTGCAAGGCGGAAATGCACCACGTCGAAAGTTGAGACAGTGAGGGGCCAGTTGCAGGCCAGCTTTTTCAAGGTCAGACGTTGCTGAAGCAACCGAACGCTGTGGCCCTCGCACTTAACATAATCCACCTCCCAGCCAAGCCTCACGCTCTCTCTCCACTTTTCCTCTCTCGCTCATAAGCAAACACACACACACACACACACACACACACACACACACACAAATATCTTATTCTCCACATTGTCACAGTTTGACTTTCTGCCACCCCTCTCACATCACGTCAACCTCTCACTCTCTTTTATTCTCTCTCTTGCTCTCTCTCTCTATCTCTCTCTCTCTCTCGCTCTTCCCCCTTTTCTCTCGCTCGTTTTCTCCTTTCTCTCTCTGTTTCTCCCGTAATTGCCACAGAACATTGAGCTTGTTGATCGAAATCAATACATGTTTTCTGTTTTTTTTCGTTTGGGGCCGGAACTGAGAAATGTGGGAGAAATCGGAGGAAGTGAACACACACACACACACGCGCGCACACACTCACATATACACAGAGACACACACACGCACACGCACACGCACACGCATATGCACACGCACACGCACATGCAAATGTATACACCCATAGTTGTCAAAGCTTTGGACCGTGTCCACTAAGGATTAGTGGGTATTTCATGCTGAGGTTCCCACACTCACCCCCTTCACACTGTGTTCCTGTCCACCGTCCAGTTCTCTGGATCAAAACAACCCCTTACCCTACCCTACCCCACCCCACCCCCCTTGATCTACATTGAGCTAATATCTCCTGCAAGCTGTCCTTTAGCAGACTGCGACCGTTGCCAGCCCAACGCAAACCCCGCACTCACACACGGGGGGAGTTGCAGGCTCTCTCTCTATGATGTCTCTTCCTTCATTCAGAGTGGGCGGCGGCTGGGGGGCGCAGGGGTTTCCGCCGTCCCAGCATGACGCCCAAACTCCATCCATTCCATCCTGAATCACCCTCCAAAAACCTCCGATGCAACACCTGGCGCCACAGCAACAAACACCTGTTCACCTCATTAGCGGCACCGCAGAAGAAGAGACGAGGCTAATGAAATGCTGATCTGGTCCCGGTTTCCGTCGCCCCCCCCCCCGGGGGCATCTGGGGTCTCGATGCAAGGGGGGGTGGGGGGCATAATGATGGGTGGCGGGGCGCTTCCTCCATCTCTGTCATGTGACCAGAGGAGAGTGGGGATTGCGGCGGTTGTGCTTGTTGGACAGCGAGGTCTCGGCCAAATGAAGCAGCGCTGGAAGACGAGCTCCCGCCGTGCAGCCGTTGGAGCGGCTCCAGCTCTGAAGCAGCTGTTCTAGTTTACAAGCCAAGCAGCACCTGCTGCTGGAAAAGACTGGTGCAGAGAGTCCCTCAGCCCGCAAGGCCGGCACCGTGCCACAGCCAGGGCCAGGGCCAGGGCCAAACCAGGCCAGGGCCAGCCTGGTCAGTTGTTGCTATCGTTGTTATTGTAACTCACCACAGTGGGATGGCGGGCTGCTCTTCCTTTCCCAGGTCCATCATTATGTGTTCCCCGCTGTCATGCCTTAGTAGTAGTTTAGCACTGACTGGCTTTGTGCAGTGGGCTGTTTTTTTAAACTGTTACTTCTTGTTTTCTTTTCTGTTTTCCTAACAGGAAACTTCAAAGGGATGTGTAAACAGATAGACCACTTTCCTGAAGACACAGACTACGAAGCGGACCCCTCTGAATACTTTTTACGTGAGTACACCTTTTTATTTTTCCGTCCGGGTCGGTCCGCTGCGGCTTATAAATCAATCTCGTTTAAAAGCGCGAACCTTGCATCCGTTCGTCGGCTTTTTGGGGGGGGGGGGGGGGGTTTCTTGATCGTCCGGATCGCAGCCCCTCTCGACACTGCTTGGCCCGCGTCTGTGTCCCCGCCGTCTCTTATGTTGAACCCTGATTTTAGGAGAGCTCGGCCCTGCCAAGCAGCCTGTCTGTTTTTACTGCTTGGCTTTGTGTAACATAGCGGGCGGTGTTACCGTGCACCGTGCACACTGTAAACACAGCCCATTGATTTCTGCTCTGTCTCCCTCTGTGCGAGAGAGGCGAAGACAGAGTATCAAACCGGCCTCCCCGCTAATCCGAAAAGTCACAACAATGACTGTAAGCAAGTGGGAAGATATTAAGATATTGATATCTTATTGATATCTGAAGATGTTTCTAGAGTAACAGCTGTGTAACTACTGAACTGTGATGTTCCTTTTCTTATATATTCATGGAATTGGTCAAAGCCAGTTGTGTATAAACTCAGTTACAGTATTAAACCCAAGAGCAGTGATTAAATGATCATATATTGCCTCTTGAATACAGTATTAATAGAATGCGCTAATAACATCACTCAGGACTTCCCGTTTTTGTTCCACCAATTAAAGCACCCTCGTCTTCGGCATAATCGATTTCGAGGATGGCACGTGAGCACGAGCCGACCTGTCATGTTGTATGAACACAGACCCGTATCTCCAGTCCCTCTTAAAGCGAGAGAAACCCCCCCCCCCCCCCCCCCCCCGCGGTTTGAAAGTAGGAACGGGAACGCGTCCATCCCTCTGACGCCTTCAGGACGGACGCTATAAACGAAGCCCTCCCGGCGAAGCGGCGTCGGCGATGAAGCCCGGCCAATTAGGCTCGGGTGCGCGTTCGACCCGGGAGTCCGTGTGCCAGGGAGAGTGGTTAGGATAACAGCCGGGGTAATGATTCTAACGATGCCAGGGCCTTAACGAAGGGCAGATCGCCCCTAACGAGGCGTCTCCCTGGCCCAGCCTGACAGGGTCGCGTTGGCGGAGAGGCCGCGGTGGCAGCGGCGGCTCGGCGTGTCGGTGTGTGTGAGCCGTCCCAGAGTTTGATTGGAAGAGAAGGCTGCAGTGCTCCCAGTGGCCTGCCAATTAGGACACTCACATCCATAAATATTTCAACCTCCTTCTTATATAGGTCAGGCCTCTCTCTCTCTCTCTCTCTCTCTCTCTCTCTCTCTCTCTCTCTCTCTCTATCATTCCCTTTCTTGCTCCGTCTCTTTTAACACCTCACCTGTACAGTTTGGGCTTGAGTCATGCAGTATCTATTGTGCAGCGCATAAGTAAGCTGAGAGATCAGCTGAGGTCACGGTGGAGGGCAGGTGTGTGAGAGCGTGTGTTACAGCTGGAAATGTAGGTCTCCGACCATTTCCGCATTTCATGGCACGGGCCCCCATCGTGCTTTCCGTCGCGAGGCGTTTCGCTGCGCCTCTGGAGGCGCGACGCAGGCGGAGGGAATCTGCATGCCGCGAAGGGAAGGGCCAAGCGTTACGCAACGGCAGCGATGCCATGTCGCTTCAGGTGAAAGGCTGCACAGAGTGACATCACAGAGAGGGAACTCACGCTCAAAATGACGACGTCATCCACGATGACGATGTCATCGTATGGCAGGGGAAAAAAAAAAAAAGGAGGAACTCTGCCCTGCTTTTCACGGGCGGGTCATGGTATCATGTGTAATAATTAAACCACAATGTGCATAATTTAACTTTAACTACGCTCGCTTTAAAAAGTAGGCAGTGGTACGGTGGAGCCACGTTGATGCGGCGTTCCGGTGCCCACACTGCACCCCGTATCAGTGGCAGGCAGCTTCTCTCTGGTGTCTCCGCTCTCAGCTCCCCCAATAGCAGGGCGGTTCACACATCCACACAGGGTTATATAAGCCAGCTGAGGCACACTAAAGCGCCAGTGGGTTTTTAGATCATGCCGTGTTGGAGCTCCCATCATCCACTGCTCTATTGGGCGCTAAGCAACCAAGAGAGAAGCAAGAGGGGAGGAATACGCCCATGCAAGCGGCTAATACACTGGGAAGTAAAAAAACATCGGTTCACCAAAACCTACTGTAGGAATTGTGTCTGTGTGTGTGTGTGTGTATATGTGTGTGTGTGTGTGTGAATGCGTCTGTTCCGGTGTGTGTGTATTGATTTTTAACAGAAGTTTCTATTGGAGTAGTTTATTTGTATATATAATTATTTAAATAAGAGATTTGTAGTCATGTATAAGGAAGAAACCAGCTCTGTCAAGACCCCCGACTAAAAGAGGTGATGCTTGAATAATTGCCTGATAATCACTTAAACGGATTAAAATAGAATTAAAGAATTCTTTAGTTCATTTTTTTTTTTTTCAATGGAATTGAAATAACTGAAACCATTTTCTGTGGTTTATCTCAATGTGAAAAAATGTCAACAATATCACAGTTAACAATCTTGGGGTATAGCATCCATGACTAGTGTGTGTGGGGGTCGGGGATCTATTTAATCTCTGACACAAGTTCAGACGTGGAACCGTCGTAGGATTCCAGTTCTGTGTGTGTGTGTGTGTGTGTGTGTGTGTGTGTGTGTGTGTGTGTCTATGTGTTTCCCCGGGGCTTCACTGCAGACTGGACGCCAGCCTGAACTGGCTATGGCATGGCCCGATAAAATCAATGGGTCTGGGGAAGGACACGCAGGGGCTTTTAGGGCAGCACGGCTGGGGCAGGGGCAGGGCAGGGGCGGAGGTCTCTGTCTGGCTGGTACAGCGTGGACGCTCTGGTGCCAGGCTGGATCCCACTGGTCAGGGTGAGGGGGGGTGAGTGGGGTAGGGAGGGATTCCATAATCGTATAATCATGTAATCTGGGCGTCGCCGCCAGAGGGGTCGTCCGCAGGCACCTAATGTGTTAACACCGGTTGACAAGGATGATGGTAATCTGTTAACTTTGAGATGCAACGCCTGATAGTCCTTGCTTCAGAAGCTATTTCACTTCGCTTGAGATGTCATAGCGGGAATGCAACAAATCCATCGACGGGATGATAAAACACACACACACACACACACACACACACACACAAGGTGCAGGCTCCAACTTTATTTCTTGTTAACGAGAAATACAGAGACTTGTGAAACACACCGGAGACGGTGTGTTTCCTCACAATAAGGTGAGAACAGACAGGACAAGCCGTAATATTGGGCCGATAATATAAAAATAAAATTTCATTTCGCACAAAGCATCTCCTTACCGGATCCGTTCCTCTGTTCTGCTGTTCCAAGGACACTGAGCGTCAGGACATTGTTGATTTTGGGACAAACAGCAAACAATACTGTGACTCGCTATATTGCATTCTGTGGATGTGAGCCCAACAAAGTCGTCTCAACTTCCACGAAAATGAAAGTGATTATTATTCTTAAATTGTAAGAATATGTTTATATGCTGTTTTCCAACTAAAAGCCAAGATAGGAAACATGAGCTCCATACAAAGCTGAGGTGGAAAATGGTACAGAACCATGTGCTGTATACACTCAGTGGCCACTTTGTTGGGTATACCTGTCCACCTTCTCGTTAATGCATATTTATATTATATTTCATTCAGTCAATCATGTGGCAGCAACGCAATAAAACGCATAAAAGCAGCCGACCTGGTCAAGAGGTTGAGTTGCTCAAGGAGGTTCAGTCAACACCAGAACGGGGAAGAAATGTGATCCCAGTGATCCCAGTGACCGTGGGACGATTGTTGGTGCCAGACACAGGGGTGGTTTGAGCATCTTCCAAACCGCTGATATCCTGACTTTCACACACAAGAATACTCTCTCTAGAATTTAGAAGCTGTGAAAAACCAAAAACCCTCCAGTGAACTGCAGCTCTTTGGACAAAATGCCTCGCTAGAGATGGTGATCAGACCGGTTAAAGCCGACAGGAAGGCGACAGTGACTCAAACAACCAAGCGTTCCAGCGTTGGTGAAGAGCAGAAGAGCATCTCTGAACGCTCGACACGTGGAACATTGGAGTGGATGAAGAGGAACCACACCCTAGAGGTTCAACTCCTGAAGCTTCGAATAGGAAAGTGAGACTACAGTGGGTACGGGCACCGAAACTGGACGGCGGAAGATTTCGAAAAACGTCGCCTGGTCCGACAAATCTCTATTTCTGCTGAAACGTGCAGATGGTAGAGTCAGAATTTGGCATCCTGCCTTGTATCAACGGTTCAGGCTGCTGCTGGTGGTGGTATTATGGTGTGGGGAATGTTTTCTTGGCACACATTAGGCTGCTTAATACCAATCGGGCACGGTTTAAATGCCAGTATCTGCTTTGCAGAGCATTGTTGCTGACCATGTGCATCCCTTTATGGCCACTGTCTTCCAACAACGCGAAAAGGAGTTTGGTGCATTCGCCAGATCGCCGTCCAATGGGCCACCTTTGGAATGTTGTGGAACGGGAGAGAGTGAATGTGCAGCCGACAAATCTGCAACAACTGTCAGATGCCATCACGCCAACATGGAATGTTTCCTGCACCTTGTTGAATCCATGCCATGAAGAATTCCGGCTATTATTGGGACAAGTACCCAGCACTAGAAAGGTGTACTGAATATAGTGACTACTGAGTGTAAAGCTATATACAAGTATAAAAACAAGTGTAATAGCTGGCCTCAGTAGTTCAATCTCCTGCTGAATTGAATTTGGTTCTGTGATGCCTGTGCTATTTCTAGATCACATATAAAAGCCAAAGGATTGTATTTCAGAGATGCAACACATTTCATGAAAACGACAGGAGGCTTTTTTCCCCCTGATTTACTCTTTGATATTCGCTGCAGAAGGAGATCAGAGCTCGTCTTGTACGGCGTGAACAGGTAACCGCCCGGCAGACGCCGTTTTTTTCTCCTCTGTAACCGGGCCAGCGGTTTTTTATTATGAGGCGAATTTACAGCGTCGGACTTTTGGGCCCTGCGGCTCAAGGGACGACGGCGTGCTGCGCTCAGGCAAACTTTCTTTCTGGTGTTTGGGTTCCTTGGATTGTGCATTATTCATCGTTTCTTCATTCGTCAATTTTCCTCACCCTCTTATTCCTGCGATGGGAGCAATGATCCTATCCCAGTTTACTTTGGACTAAATCAAAATATTCGAATTACTTTGAATTATTGAGTTACATGACCAAACTGCAGTTCATATGTATATAACCTACTCGTATTAAAATTAAAAAATAGCCAAGTGCAACACTTTGTTAGAAAATACTTTGTTAGAAAATAATTTGAGTAAAAGTACAAAATTGTACTACTTTTCACCACTATACCACCCCAACCAGGACACACTTTAGGGCAATGAAGAGGCCACAGTCGGCCTAACTTAAATTCCTTTGCAGAAATGAAGTGAAAATGAAACGTGACACCCACGCCCACACGGGGAGAACCTGTGGAGAACTCCACACACAGCCGACCTGAGCCGCCGTCCGCGGTGGAGTTTTATCTCCGCTGCCCGTTCTACAGCGCGATGGTTAATGGAGAGCGGGGCACGCCGCTGTCATGCAGACGGGCGGCCGTGATCTATGGGGACATCAGCAGCGGAGTGGAGGGTAATTACAGTAATTGAATTGTTGTCTACAGGGAGAGCTTTAATTGTCTGAACGGGCCTGTCATGTGGAGGGACTTCAGTGTGTGAGGGGATTCTTTAACAAACTGTTTCACTGACCCGTCTCTCCGTGTGTGTGTGTGTGTGTGTGTGTGTGTGTGTGTGTGTGTGTGTGTGTGTGTGTGTGTTTGCGTGCGTGCGTGCGTGCGTGCGTGCGTGTGTGTGATATGACAGGGCTGCATTCCTAAGAGCGCGTCGTTTCTCCTCGGGGTTATGCTTTTCCCGCTCCAACGTTGAACGTGAAGCTTCGCAACATTCCCGATCGGTGAAAGAAAAGAAAAGTATGACGAAATGGAAATGTTCCTCTTGTGTTCGAAGTCACGTCTGTCGAATTCAGCGTCTCCTTCCACCCTGCACCCTCTCCACCCATCACTGCGTGATTTAAGGATTCAGCGATGACTGCCATTTTAAAGTGGATTTACCACAAACGTATACAGTAAATTACTTTTTACATCACTTTGACTTTAAGTCTGTTTCTCCTTTGCTGTCAAATACTAAATAATGTCCCAAAGAAATGTGCAGTCCACCACCGTTAATGCACACAAGTGGCTGAAGTTTTGGCTCAAGTGCTACTTGTATGAATGAGCGATTGATTTGGGGGCATTATTTCTATATTTATCTGTTATAGAAAGTGGATCATTTTTTTTTTTTTGTCAAGACACAAAGCTCTTAAATAAGGTTGAAAGCGAGTGGTCGCGGAGGTCCCGGCCCATTAGTCCAAAGCAGGACAAGGCAAGGGCTCTGTGCTGAGAGGGAGGAGGAGGGGGGAGGAGGAAAAGGAAGAGGTGTGGAGGGGATTATTAAGCGTTTGTAGTATTAAATCAATGCGCTTAGGAGCTGGGACACCTGATTAGCATGACCCCGTCCTGCACATCAGCACATTCAGGGCGGGTGGAGGCCAATGCTAATTTCCCCTCAGTGCTGTCAATTCAGAGCAAGAGAGAGGGGGAGAGGGAACTGGGAGGGTGGAGGGGGGGTTACTATGCAACTTGTCTGTATGTGTGGTTGTATGTGAAGAGTGTGTAAAGTCACTATTTCTCTATCAAGGGCGATCAGCGGTGTTTGTACTCGTCCGAAACAGACAGCAATTCGATTCGTGCAGGGCACACAAAGTCCCTCCCCAGGGGTCGATTTCAGCGAGCCTCATCAAGACCTGGCCGTTTGTTTGTTTGCGTCAGAGTGGTTTGCGTGGTCGGCACTCAACGATGCCGGTGCCGCCAGGCCGAGCCACGGCCGTGGCGATCAATACGGCACATTGAAATCCGCTCTCGGCCTGTGCCTCAGCTAGCCACCTGGCGTGCACCCCCGGCAGGACAGCGCCCGATACGCCTCCATCGCTCCCGCGATGCAGCTGTGATACCCGCAGAGGTTAAAATGGGGTGTTCTGGAACCGGAGACGCTCCCCCAACCGGG
Organism: Zeus faber; assembly: GCF_960531495.2. Taxonomy (NCBI): domain Eukaryota; kingdom Metazoa; phylum Chordata; class Actinopteri; order Zeiformes; family Zeidae; genus Zeus; species Zeus faber. Next base: position 13,557,269 of record NC_137205.1, read on the forward strand.
TGCTGGGGCGAGCGTGCAGCGGCGACCTCGAACCAAATCAAAGCAGTGACCTCGGCGCTAATCATCTGTGCATCGCTGATGAGTGCCGTTACCGCCACTTCTGCGGCTGCTGCGGTGAAGTGACGGAAACATAAGAAGGGCCAGAGGGTGACTCTGTCTTTAGCGATTAAAAGGGTGGGGGTGGGTCGGGGCTTTCGTTTAGATGGGGGTGGGTCATTGTTTTCCAGTGGGCTGCCGTGGGTGATTGACAGCTTTTAACCACACCGAACAGAGCCTCACCGGCCTCTTCCAGGAACTAAGTGTCCTCGAGCCAAGTGTCACCCAGCAACAAAGGACGAGTGGATCTATATCCCTGTTTTTTTCCACCAGATTTAGAAGCAGTTACTTTGAGATACTGATGAGGATGATGCTGATGTAAATGACGGTGATGTGTGACGGCGATGGCCATATTTCGGTTACTGGACACACGGCAGGGTAGATGGATACGCAACACCGACAAACACACTCAGGCCATCCCATGTTACGGGATCCTTTACACCGAGTGTATCATAGGCCTCTGTTTTTTCCAGCCCTGCCTTCTGGGAAAGCTTCTTCTTCTCCGGCAGAGCTGATACCGCTGACTGCTCTGCGTCTATCTGTCACCCCTGTCAGTCGGCCCCTTCTCCGCGATCCCCCGGAGGCACTCTGCCGCGATTAAACATCGCTCCGGGCACCGTCTCAGTCGAGGGGGCTCAGCTGGATCCCAAAACATGGGAGGTGGGGGGGGGGTTGAAAATCCTTCCGTGCTGTGGGAAGCTGGGAGGTGGCGTGAGAGAAAATATGATTATAATGAAAGTCAGTTGTGACCACAGAAAGAAATACCTCTACGTTGTACTTGATCCAATCGAATTTCAACTCGGAAAATATGCATTTTGCAGCTCTGTATGCATACATCATATAAAACAGTGCGAATAGGTGAAATCTTAAACCCAATATTTTTACCAGAAATCCTTTTCGGGGGGCCTGGTAAACCTTCCCAGCCTGCTTCTGTAGACCTGCCTTACAATATTCGGTATAGGCCTCTGTGAACCATATACGATTATGTGAGCAAGCTTTAATGACTCATTAAGAAATTATTATTTCCTGATGTCAGCTTCCAGATTCCATAGCTTTTAAAACAGGTCTCCAGGCTGGAGCTGCAGTCACCCTCGCCGCCTTTGAAAGTGCTCTTATTGTTCCATCTTCCTTCAAGGACACGCATGCTTCTCTGAGTTTCATACTACGCCGTGTGAACACAGTGTATTTAACATTACAGGTTCAATTAAGGGCATCCTGGCATAAAAAAGAAGAAGAAAAAAAACGACTCTGCGGGGACTTCTATCTTCCGAGGTAGAGCGAGAGGATGAGCCAAACCGGAAGGCATTTAGCCGAGCAAACCCCGACCCGACGGAGGCACAGTGCCAGAAGGTGACGGTGGAGGTCACTGCACTTCTGGGCGCGCTGCAGAGCGCGCTTGGTAATGCAGAGGATGTATAGCGCGCCCAGTAAAAAACACTCGTGGCCGAGCTGAACCTCACGGCCGTGCGATCTGGTTTGGACCGATGCTGCCCAACTTGCATTCTCAGCACAGACTGTGTTTATGCAAATCAAACGAAGAGTTTTGGACGAGGCCATCAGTTTTCAAATGCAAGTAAACTACTTTTAGCTCCATTGTGATACTTTAACGTTAAATGGATTCGTCCAAGGATCTCTTTACTCCTTTTCTCAGTGTGGCTAAATTTGCCCAGAGTCCAACCCTCTTTGAGGTTTCTTGAACTTTAATGTCACCTTGAGAGCCGGCGAATTAAACCACCCCACTGTCAACAATCAATAAATTTGGCTGGCCCTTTATCCTTCCTTTGTCTTTGCAGATGAAGCTGATGGATGAGAAAGAGCCCCGGCGCTCTCTCCCAGGCAGCGTCCTGCGACTGGCCCTGTCAATACCCCCAGGGTTAACAGGATGGCGGGATGAAGGGAAAGGAGGGGAGAGAAGTACGAGGGGAGTGAAGGAGGACTGAAGGAGATGGGTGGGTGGTTGGGTGGGAGGACTGGAAGAAAAAGGACAGAGAGGCTGTGGGTCAACTCTTGGGACGACTTAATATTTAATCGCGCTGCCACCTGTAACCCTACACGGCAAAGAAGGGGGTAAAAAAAAAAAATCTGCAGGAAAGAGAGGGAGCGAGAAAGGGAGCTGTGTGTGTGTGTGTGTGTGTGTGTGTGTGTGTGTGTGTGTGTGTGTGTGGGAGGGGCTGGGTTTAAAAAACATAAGACGGTCCACAGTGACCGTTGGGGGTGGTGGAGCAAGAAGGACGAGCAGAGCGTCAGAGCGCCGGAGAAGCAGTCTCACCGAAGCCAGAATCACTTAATGCAAAGTCCCACCGTTTTCCGCTGAGCTCAATTCCCGCCCGGGAGTTCACAGTTATTTCTGTGTTCAGCTTGAGATCAGCCGGCTCTGTTGTCAGGCGCATCGTGGTGTTTCGATGCAACAAATAACGAATAAAGCCCGGATCCATAGACACGACGGTGCTTCTTAAAAATGTCATTCTCACACAGCCCGGCAGAGGGAGAGCGCCACCAGCCAGCTGTTGGCCGCTCCTCCCCCTCGTCGCCCTCCCGCCGCCTCGGGGTCGTCATCCGCGGACCTTCCGCTGATGCTTTGACGCGCCAGGGCGCCGTGGGTGGATGTGGAGGCGGCGGCGGTGGTGGTGGTGGTGGTGGGGGGGGCGGAATGGAGGCGGGCGGACAGGCGGGCAGATGGGCCGCTGGGGGGCCTCTCCCCCCGGGGGGCCACCGCGGCGGTGCGAGCAGGGCCCAAGTTCAGCGCACAGCCACCCGGCTCGGCGTCAGCACTTTGGGGAGAAGAGGGAGAAAAGTGCTGAGGCAGCAGCGGGCGGGGGGTGGGGGGTAGTGAAGTGGGGCGGTGAAAATGCAACCGGGCTGATGAAAGTTTAAGTGTGTACAGTATGTAAAGCATAGGAGCAGATACCAAGCGGGGGTGGGGGCGGAGGGGGAGAGGAGGGGCTGAAGTTTGAAGGGTTGTGCCTGGAGAACTGTTGAAGGTGACCTGCGGTGAAACGAGGCGCGGAGCAGGCGCTTTCAGCCGCAGCGTCTGCCGTGGCGTGGCTGGAGTGGAAAGCGCCACCTGGGCACAAGCGCGGGGCAGGACTTGGCACTTGACCCAAAACCCTCATTCGGCCTCCAAAAATAATCCAAACATAGTTAAAAAAAAGAAAGACTATATATATATATATATTTATATCTTTCGTGGCGCTGGCTTGTTCCGGGCTGAATCCCTCTGATCTGCGACCTTGCGCCGCAACACCAGAGGCCCGTGGCGTTTGTGTTGTCCGGCCTGCACATGATGCTACATAATGCAGCCGGTTTGCTCCCCAGTCCGTGCAGATATGTGCTGGGTGAGCGAGCAAAGAGCGAGCGAGAGAGAGAGAGAAAGAGAGAGAGAGAGACAGCGATAGAGAGAGAGAGAGAGGGAGAGAGAGAGAGAGAGAGAGAGTGCGTATGAGATGGAGAAAGAGAGAAAGAAAAGAAAAAAGGAGCGATAGAGGCGGTGCGATTACATAAGGTTGGGTAACAGGCTCGCTGTGGGGACACACACCCACTAGACGGTGTTGATGGAGTCTTTCACAAGCCTGATAGAGTGTTGATTGGGACGAGCTCACGGAGGAGGAGGAGGAGGAGGAGGAGGAGGAGGAGGAGGAGGAGGAGCGGATGCTGAAACGGATTCTAACTTGCGCTTCTCTCCTAACCTCCGCTCTTCCCCACATCGCTTCTTCCCTCCCCCCCTCCCCGTTGAAATTTCCTCCAACAACTCTCCCAAGCCTCCCTTCTGCCCCCCCCCCCCCTTCTATTTTTACACGTCGGTTTCCTTCCTTTCCTTTCACATCCCCCCTTCCCTCCCTCTTCCCTGCCCGTCCCTGTGTTTTCCGGGCTCTCAGGTGCGGTTCGCGCCTCCAGCATCTTCCCCATCCTCAGCGTCATCCTGCTCTTCATGGGAGGCCTGTGTATCGCCGCCAGCGAGTTCTACAAGTCACGTCACAACATCATCCTCAGCGCAGGGATCTTCTTTGTGTCTGCAGGTGAGCGGGGGGCGGGCGGGGGCGGGGTTACCTACAACACAGGTTATGGAGAACAAGCGCGAGACTTCCCCGGCGACCGGCTTCGTTCCGTCAGCTGCTGCATCTGCATCTCGCTCCCTCTCTTTCCTTTTGAATCCCTTCTGTTTTCTCGATTCCTGTTGCAGGGCTGAAAGCGACCCCCCCGGGAATCGTTGTCTCTAAAAATACGGTGTCCCTGACATACTTTTCCCATGATCCAATGATTCTGGATGTTCTGTGTCACGCACACTTCTCTCCGCACCGTCAAAGCCTACATGCGCCGTGACGATTGTCTCCGCAGTCAGACAAGGTTTGCTGACCGGTGAATCTTCCCCCTCCCCTTCTGACCCCCAGGCCTGAGCAACATCATCGGCATCATCGTCTACATATCAGCCAACGCGGGGGACCCCTCCAAAAGCGACTCCAAGAAGAACAGCTACTCCTACGGCTGGTCCTTCTACTTCGGCGCACTCTCCTTCATCATGGCCGAGATGGTGGGCGTCCTGGCCGTACACATGTTCATCGACCGCCACCGGCAACTCCGGGTGGGCGCCCGGGCGGCCGACTACCTCCAGGGCTCAGCCATAACGCGGATCCCCAGCTACCGCTACCGCTACCGGCGCCGCTCACGCTCCTCCTCCCGCTCCACGGACCCGTCGCACTCCCGCGACGCCTCGCCGGTGGGCCTCAAGGGCTTTAGCGCGCTGCCGTCCACGGAGATCTCCATGTACACACTGCCCCGGGACACGCTCAAGTCCTCCGGCACGCCCACCGCCACCTACAACTCTGAGAGAGACCACAACTTCCTGCAAGTCCACAACTGCATCCAGAAGGACTTGAAAGACTCTGCCCACACCAACACAGCCAACCGCCGCACCACGCCTGTATGAAGGCGGGGTTCCCCGGAGTCGCCCGCCCGGCCAATGAGGGAGCCCAATGTGCGCGGGGGGGTGTTCCATGTTTATAGACATTCTTATTTTGTTGAGCTGCATGACTTTTCCATTGCCATGTTGAGAGTGTGTCACAGGTACGCAGTGTCCCTGGGCTCCACGCAGACGAGCGGAAGCGGATCGCATTATCCAGATGGTGTGGGATATCGTAGGTCCTCTTTTTTTTTTTTTTTTATTTTATTTTATTTTATCTATTTTTGTTGCGCCAGGGGTTTGAGATTTGAAGGCTCGGGCCACTGAGCGAGCGAGGGCGTGGGGAGGGAGAGGGGGTGTTTGCGAGATTATATTTTGAGTTTACGATTTCATAACCCGGCGGTTCGGCAGTTTTGGCTCCACAGTTTTGGTCGGGGTTAAAGATCAAGCCATCCAACCTCTCTCCCAGACCGCGGCTAAAACACACCTTTTTTTATTGACATTTACTGACATTTCTTCTTGTTTTTTTTCTTTTTTTTGTTTTTTTTGCATTAAAACTGTGAATTGTTGCAGCTTGGGATTCAGTAAGAATTAGCCCAATCTGTAAACTCTAACAAAGGTACTATATATATATGTATTACTTTTATAAATAAATTATTACATTAATAATCAAGAAATACAGACTTTACTGAAGCAAAAAAGACAAAAAAACAAACAAGTAAACTATACCAAGTGCTGTTGGTGAGGTGAGAAAAGACTCTTTTAGTGTCTGTCTGTTCGAAGGTTGAGAACGAAGGGGGCGACAGGTGCCGCCATAAAGCAGACGCGGGCAGTCAAGGGTAGAAAAATATCTATTCTTTCCGTAGAACCTTCTCGTCTTTTTCTCAGTCCCTGTTCGCTTTCTTTTTTTGACGGGGGGGTCGTTAGAGGAGAGTCGCGCCCCTTCACCGAAAGGACCGACAAAAGGGGGGGTGGGGTGGGGTGGGGGGCGGGGAGAGGTTCACACACACAGATCAAGACTCCAAAGACGACTTCTGCAAAAAAGAAAAAAAGGGAAGGAGGAGAGGGGGAGGAAAAGAAGAGGACGTCAAACACAAAATAAAAAAAACTTGCAAAAAAGGCAAGCAACAAGATAAATATGAAATAGTACAAGAGAAGTTAAGTGACTCACAATTTCAGAAATTAAATGCATGCTATAAAATTACAGCAAATCTGCTCTTTGGAAACTTAAGTTTTAAAGGATTAATAATTATAAGGGGGAAAAAAGCAAAGACACTCAAATCTAAAATATTAATGTTTCCATGTGATTTTTCTTATGTTTTCTATTTATTTATTTGGTTTATTTTATTGCTTTTGTGATAAAAAAAAAAACCAAACAATCTACATTGAACTAAACTGTTGTTTTTTTCTAAAAAAAAAAAAAGAAAAAAGAAAAAGATAGTTTGGTTGATTTCTTTATAAATATATAAATATATGTATGTATGTGTTTTATTTTTCAAATTCACACAGCCTTAGCCATTTCTTTGTTTCTTTTTGATTTCTAACGTGTTGTTCAAATTGAAAAATGAAAACTTTAAAGGTGCCAAAACCGAATGATCCTATACTTGGATGCATCAAGTCCTGATGAATAAAATACCATCCCTAGAGGGAACAAATTAACCTGCCTGTCTGTGTGTCTGATATGTGCACTAAGATGAAACGACAAGGTGTTTTTAACCCCGCCCTGCCCAAGATGCACCATTCTATACCTAAAATCACCAATTAACTGGTATTTTCTGTGTATGTGTGTGGTGTGTGTGCGTGCGTGTGCGTGTGTGGTGTGTGTATGTGTGTGTCTGTGTGTGTGTGTGTGTGTGCGTGCGTGTGTGTGTGTGTGTGTGTCTGCGCGTCTCTGGGGCAAACCTCAAGTGTCTCAGGGTTGGTATGTGTTTGGAGGGGAAATGGCAAACCTTTTAAACGGGTGATTCAGCGTCTGAACGTTCCATCGGTTTTACCTGGAAGGATCCCATGCCGTTGCTGTGATTCGCGTGCAAACGGATCCACTTTTTTTTCATATATCACTTAGCACACCCCCTCACCCCTTAGCTCTCTCTCTCTCTCTCGCTCTCTCGCTCTCTCTCTCTCGGAGGTAAAAGCCATGGCGTAGACAGCGTGTAAGACACAAACACTCATAGCAGCTCTCTAGGACACAACGTTTTCTGAGAGGGAAACACGGGTTTGCAATAACAGCAGTGCTATCTGACCTGAGCACTTTCAGGGAGTGTGTGTGTGTGTGTGTGTGTGTGTGTGTGTGTGCGCCGTGTGTGTGTGTGTGTGCGCCGTGTGTGTGTGTGTTTGCTGTAAAGTAACTGGAGTAAGTGTGCTTCCCCACATTAAGATGGCTTACAGAACAGGGTTTTACATACCGCAACAAAAGCAATGAAGAATGTTTATAAAGAAAAAAAAATATCGGAATGTGTCTTCGCACCGAAATATGAAATCGTAACACTGATATAGTGAAAAAAGTCATCTTGTTTTTTTATTTGAGTAGCCGTCATGGTTTGACGCGAGTAGAATGCTGAACTGAGCTTTTACTTTTTTGCGTACAAGTCCAAGCACTGAGATGTGTGTGTTTGTGTGTCTGCGTGTCTGCGTGTCTCGTGCCGAAGATCTCAATTCCTCCTGAAAACAACAGCGTCAGATGCTGTGAAATAGCTTGGGATGCAGCTCTGCGCGCCGCCAGGTGGGGTTTGAAGGGGCCATTCGCTAGAGTCGATTGGCGGCGCGAGCGAGCAGGTGTTTGGCGTGTCCTCCGGCCTTGTCCCCGCAGAGAGGGACAGGAGTGCGGGGCGGCGAGACCTGCCCTTGAACAGTCCGAGCTGTTTCCTGGCAGACGGACAGCTTTGGACCGTCCCCACTGTCACCGAGTGGCAGAAGGGCGCCCCTCGCTCGGCGTTGGGGCTAATGATCGTCTGGGGCGACACCAGCGATATGTATATTTAAGCGCGCTAAGCCGCTCTGAGGGGAGGAACCGCCTCAATGTGGCAAATAGCGACGAAGAAAGCCCGTTGCTTTACACGAGTTGGAGATAAGACCCCACAGTCCTGGCCAACTAGCCAGGTAAACCTTGTGAAATCACTTAGATTTCGGACAAAATCACTGCTTTAAATCCACTGTTATGCACAGAAATATACCAAAGGGGGGCTCCTGTACTGTGTCTGTGTCCTCCGCCTCCTCCTATGGCGTTTATAATGTACTCTAATGTAAACATGTGGGATGAATTAACCACTCTGCCTCTCTCTCTCTCTCTCCCCCTCTCCCTTCATAGCCACATGTACGTCTCTACCCTGTCCCTCGCCATCTGCCCTGTCTCTCTTCTTTTCTCTCTCGCTCGCTCCCTTGTTCCTGGTGTGCTGATCAAACAGCCTGCTGTCTCTCTCTCTCTCTCTCTCTCTCTCTCTCTGCAGCTCCGTGTGATCAGGGAAGTGGAGGAGAGAGGGGGGTTGAGGGGGTGGTGGGCAAAGGGGGGGGCGGCGGGGCGGCGAGAGGATTTGGTTTGGGAGACGAGGCCCGTTTGAACGTATATATATATCGCCCCCTCCGGTCGGGAGTGCGAAGCAGAAGGAGCGCGCAGGGCCCCGCGTCCGCGGCGGTCTGCAGGGGTTACATAACTCAGCAGCAAAAAACCCACAATGACCTCGCTGTGACTTTACCAGCCTCAGCGGTGTGGGACGGCGCGCCCCATGGGACCCGTCTCCCCGAGCCGAGACGGGGGTGGGGGGAGGGTGGGGTCAGCTCGGCACAGCGGAGAAGGAGGCAGCAGGATCTCGGGCGCAGCTGATGTGTGGGTGTTGTTTTCGATTGTGTGGCGATATCACAGGGTAGCATGACTTCCATTATGTCTGCATGAGCAGACCTGTGTGCGTGCGTGTGTGTGTGTGTGTGTGTGTGTGTGTGTGCGCGCGCGTGTGTGTGTGCGTTGGGGGTCGGGGGGAGAGACGTGGCCTCTGTTTCCGCAGGCCGGAGAACCTTTGCTGTCCTCGCTCGCCCCGGGTCATTTTGGGGTCACGCAGAGTTGTGTGTCAACAGAGAGCTTTAAGCGACCGCCTCATTTGAATGAAGCGCTCGGGGCGAGCGCCGTGCAAAATGACGCAATCACCTCACTCCAGCATATAACTAAACAACAAGATAACGAAACGCGAGCTTCCCTAATTTCGAAGAGAGGAAAAAAGAAAAGAAAACGAAACCACCCGGAGCGAGGACAGGAGCTAGGCTAGCCGAACCCCTCCGCGGCCTTGCATTGAAGCTAACACAATTAGCACGGGGCGATCTCCGTACCGGACGTATATGGACGGAAGTGCTATCGACTGTCGCCGTCTGGATCTGGGTAAAATAGACAAACAGCCAATTTTCCCAAAAAGGGTTTTCCCTGCAACAAATCAATTGTTGGACTCGAGGGCTGTTTCCAAGAGTGACCTCTGCACTGTTCAATTGTGTACGTCATATGAATTTAACAATGGAGAGGAACAAGAATACTATCTGCTGTTAGAATGACTCAGAGAGTGGTGAGTGAGTTGTATAGAGAGGTGAATATAAGGCTTACCTACTTTATTTTTTTTTTTTCGATTGAATGATTTTTCTCGCCAATACTTTCCCACATAGGATAAACGTACATTTCCCAGAGTCTCTCACTTGATTCAAACTCATTTGAGGAAGGGCGCACTGCAGGTCCCCTACAGTTCTGTGCGCTCTGGCGCAAAATCCGCCGCAAAGCAGTTGCAGCGGGAGGGCCCCGAACAGAGCGCGATGCACTGCCCCCTGGTGGCGGGATCGGAGAATGCGTGCAGACCGCGTCAGGGAACGGGCCTGGAATACTGATGCCACAGTGCAGAGCTGCAGGATCTGCAGTGTGCCAGAGACAGTCTCGGGCCTGGTGTCCTTTAGATAGATGAAGGACCTTTAAGACACGGCCCCCTTTTTCTCCCCGATGCAATATTTTTCGTAGTTCATAGTCCGAAATATTAGTTGCAAGTGTTTAAGCTCAACTGGACACACACACACACACACACGGTGCACATTACACTGCAGTGAAAAAATGTATAGCAACAAAATCCAAAAATCCCACCGCCTACAGTATATCAACACACAAAATGAGCCAAGGCTATTTCTTCCATTTCTGTGTCACCATCAGCGCGAGTTGATCATGCATTGCATCAGCCTTCATTGATTATCTGAGGTAAGGAACAATATACTTTTTGTTTTTGTTTTTTTTAAATACCATTAACTGTTAATGCAAATCCACATAAAACATCCATATGCACAAACTACAGAACAAACAGAACAGGAACAATTAAGAATTGTAAATTGCCACAGCTCTCAGTCTCCGCCATCCATGATGCACGCCACACCTCCTACACCTCCCACACGCCGAGATGCATTTTATTTCTGGTGACAAAAAGTTGCATTGTGTTTAGAACTTTTCTGGCTCTACCAATCTACTCTGTATGTATATGGAAGAGAATAATAACAGCCAACGCTTGTTCAATGGTCCCATATGTTTGTGTACAGTTCTCCTTGTCCATGGACAGCTCCCAAACCCATCCCCACCTCACAGTGAGTATATTCACTCTGCAGGAGATGCACTGTGCCAGTTAGACCCCCTCCTCCACCCACAAACACTTTTATGTGCAAACCGGCACGCAATCCTAATTTCTCTCATACACACACACACACATACACACACAAACATATAGCATATATGGAGCTTCTCTCTGCTATGCCAGTTTGCAGCCTCGTTACCTGGCTGCTGTCCCGCTAGCAACAGCTGCTACCTCAGGACTGATGGAGCCTGCTTGGGTTTGGAGGTTTCACTGTTAAAGGCATAACACACACAGCCATGCAAATAAAACTGACCTATTAACACACAAGCATCAAGTCATTCCAGGTGGGGATGAGGTTATCTGAGATAAGATGAATACTGGGGGTTGTGCACAAATGGTTTTTTATTAATGTGCAAGGTCACAAAGAGAGTCATTGGGAGCACCTAAGTGGTCCGAGATGGGGTGGAGAGCACAATTGCGGATTCCTTTTTCAAGTGGGTGGACACAGATGAAAAGGGGTAAAAGATGTAAAGCGGTGCTGTGGGTGTTGGGACTGCATCTCTGCTTGTTCTGCAGCAAGCCAAGGGCCAGTCATTATGTAACAGTAGGACCAACTGCATGCCTCTCCTCTGCCTGCAATGACATGCTGCTCTGTCCCGCTCCATTGGGGTCGGCTTATTCTCCCTCAACCTCCAGGAAGAGACAACGGCAGCTACAAGCTTCGAGTACTGTCAAGGTGTGGGAGTTACATTTTCAGCCAATGGCCTCATCTGATTTAACATATTCACTCATTCCCTGAGGAACTGATATGCAACAATTAGCTTTGAAACTGCAGCTATTGTTGGGCCCCAGTAGACCAGTCATCATACAAGGTATTTCTGCACTGAATTTGCTAAATAATCTGCTTTTTTTGCCAAGTGTGTGGAATATTAAGCATTAAGAGGCTGAAAGACATGCTGAGGGATGTTAAAGTGGCCCTGTCCAGGTCTCTGGGGTGGGGGTCTACCTCATTACCTGCTGAAAAGTAGGCAACTTTTGTCAGTCAGGACTCTGAGGGGTGATTTAATTACTGTACTCTAGTTGAAGTTCTGATGTCAATCAAATAGCAGCCTTGGAGCTCAGGGACTAATGCCACTGGGCTAGCTTAACACTACACAGGTGGCTGGTCTATTCATGGGAGAACCACTTATGAAGTACTTCTACATTTAAGTTACCAAGCGTCTAATACCCAAGTTCACATATGTATCCTGGGTCAATTACATTATGTCCTGTCTGTTTGACAAATGCGTTACTTCCAATTCAGTTCTGAATTCAATTGACCCATGTCATTATGTGCAGCTTCCAAAAGGCTGACTCAGGATCTTCGAGGTTACCATAGACCACTTATTCCCTCTGCTGCTTGGGGAACAAGTTATTCATTTTGTTTGGGAAAATTGCCTAAATCAAGAATACAAAAGATGTTTCACAGCATTTGATGACAAACACGTTTTGGTTTTTCTTTTTATTAAAGAGTTCCGCAGTACAGTTGTTGACAACCAATAGAGCAGAGACTGAGCTCGTGGACAGACTTTAGGCAGTCTCTTCCTTGGTGATTCGGTCCTTTTTCAGTGGTCCCTGCAGGAGAAGACAATAATCAGTCAATGATTTGTTCATACAGAGTATGCCATCAGTGTTTACTGACAAACAGTGTTCCCAGGGAGTGAACAGGGAGACAGCACAAAACGGCACCGCTCCCCTGCCTCACCGGGACTTTCTCTTGCACTGGAATGGAACCCATAATTCATACTGAGAACTGAACCAGGTTACGAACAGTGCGGGCAAAATACATGTTATAATGTAACAGTTAAATAGTATTTCAATGTACCACCAAACAGTGTAATAGAGAACACAAACAAATAAAATAGAGGTAGAACAGGGAAAGTCTCACCATAAACGCCTTCTTTTCCTCCAGAGTCTGGAAACGGCCATGACCGAACTTGGAAGTGGTGTCGATGAACTTGAGGTCGATCTTCTCCAGGGCACGACGGCTCGTCTGGACCAGCAGAGACTAAAGAGGCACAAAATCATTTAAACATACAGAAAGCAGTCTGACAACAGAGGGCATCTCACAACAAGAGGGGCAGCACAATCTGAGGTTTTCAGACCAGGCCTTAAATGCCACCTGTGCCAAAAATTGACCAGCAATACAAACAAATAAGGTAAGGGGGAAGGTGCTGTAAACTGCACACAGAGAGAGAATGAGCCTCACCTTGCGCAGAGTGAGCACCCTTTTCTTGACCCCAATCACACAGCCGCGCAGCATGATGAAGTCGTTGGTCACCTTACCGTAGTGGACAAAGCCACCCTACAGCCAAACAAAAGAAGAAGACATCAGTAACCCAGACACTACAAATGAAAGCAGAAGAGCACAAGCAGGCTGCTTCACTCACCAGGGGATTGATGCTTTTGTTGGACAGATCGTATTCTGTTGCAGCATTGCTCTTAACCAGTTTTCCATCCTTTTTGTGGTAGCCCTGGCCAATCTTGTAGATCTACCAGACATGCAGCATGTCAATATAGGCAAGTTGTATATGCACATTTCAAACCTCATTAAATATAACAAATTCTACCCACCTTCTTGTTGATCTCTGTGCGATGGTGGTATCCCTTCTGACCAGCGCGGGCAACAGAGAAGGCCACACGGGCAGGATGCCAAGCTCCAATACAGGCTACTTTCCTCAGACCACGATGAGTCTTGCGGGGCAGCTTCTTTGTGTGCCACCTGCTGGTAACACCTGTGGTGGTTGGAGGGAAAATGTACGCATGACTCCAGCTCTCCGCTTGCCCACTTTGGCATTTGTTCAACATGTCTGTCACACGTTAACTATATAGCTGGAACGTACCCTTGTATCCATGACCCTTTGTGACACCAATCACGTCGATCATCTCATCCTGGGTGAAGACAGTGTTGATAGGAATGGCTTGCTCCAGTTTCTCACGGGCCCAGTCCACCTTGTCAGAGATGGAGCCTCCGTTTAGCTGGATCTCCATGAGGTGAGACTTCTTCTGCCTCAGGGGCAGCAGGCGCATCTGCATGGAGAAAACAAGCATAAATAAACTGGCACAGACAGGACAGAATCGTACCCAGTTAACTCTTCTAGCTACGGAGTTTCAGAAGGAAGGCAGCATGGAATAATTCCTCATTCTTTTCAGGCGCCATGCCTGACGCAGAATTCCACGTTCTCATCACCAACAGCTAAGGAAACACTGAAATGTCAAAAAACATCAAATAAAAACCAACCTGGGTGTGAGCAAGGATGCGGACAACCTGGCAGTACTTCTTCATAGACGCAAAGTCCTTCTCCAGCTGCTTTTTGCCCTCTTCATCCTGCCACCTCTTGCAGTACTTAGTGAAGGCCTTCTTCTTAGATTTGTACCTGTTCGCGTGGCACGCAGCACGACACAAGGGGCAAAAGGGGTTGGCACCGGTCCTTCATAACCCTAGAGGGCCAGCGGAAGGACACGTTGCAACTGCGCAGCCACCCGCTCCAGCTGGATACGGTGGCATTAGCAGCTTGTCAAGAGATTTCGGCTCATGGCACAGTTTCTAAGAAGCCTTTTCCACCGGCCAGAGGAGCCTGGAGCTCATCAGAGTGCAATGCACCTGAGCGGAGCTGCCACATGGGGCCACCATAATGTCAAAACTTGCTCAGTAAAAAAACACTTCATTCAAATTGAGCAGCTCACATGCTTCAACAATCAAACAAGAAGCAACCCCTTCCACAAAATCCCTGTGATTTTATGCACGTCTCACCAGTTCTTGTAGAAGCGACGCTTGCACTCATCACTTATGTGCTCAGCAAAGATGGTCTTAATGGCACGGAGGCCACGAGGGGTCTGGATGTATCCCACAACACCAACCACGATCATGGGCGGAGTCTCCACAATGGTCACTGCCTCAACCACTTCCTTCTTGTTGACCTCTGCAGAAGCACAAACGTGTGCATAGGTTTAACTCCTTTGATTGAATTTGTAAGTTAACACAACTACATGAGAAACCGCTCAGTACTCGACATTCAGCAGGGGTCATTGACCCATTATGTCCGCCCGTCGAGGGAATCATCATAGGCGGGATATTATAGTGCAGAGTTCTCCAATACATGAACTCAATGTGCAAAGGACTTAAGACGACGCACAACCACATATAAAAGCGGAAATAAATTGCCAGAGTAAGTCAACTCACTTGAACCAGGTCTGTCAACCTCACGCACGATGTGGGTCATGCCGGCCTTGTAACCCAGGAAGGCGGTGAGATGGACAGGCTTGCTGGAGTCATCCTTGGGGAAGCTCTTGACCTTACCACGGTGACGCCGACTCCTCTTGCGGGGCAGGAAGCCCAGGGATCCGTGCCGTGGAGCTGAAAACTTGCGGTGAGACTGGAGAGAAAAGTAATGCGTTTAAGTGGCGAATCCCTATAACTTTGCGAGAAACTGAACTTCTAAATCAAAATAGGTCAAGTGGTTCAGCGCCGCATTTATCAATATCCTACACCCTTACACAAAACTGCATTCATATGGAACACTATCTGAACCGCCCTTTGGGAACCGCATGGGGGGGGGGCCTACCACAGCGAAACGTGACTATATACACTGTTAAAAAATATATATTAAACAAGATTATGTTGTGTCTGTTGTTATACACTGATCAGCCACAACATTAAAACCAGATGGTAAAATAACATTGCTAATCTTGTTCTAACAACATCTGTCAAGGGGTGGTATATATATTCAGTAGTAAGTGAACAGTCAGTTCTCAACGTTAATGAGCTGGAAGCAGGAAAAATGGGCAATCTTAAAGGATCTGAGCAACTTTGACAAGGGCCAAATTATGACGCTTTATAGTGGTGTGGCTGGTTTGTGTACAAATTTTAATAATGCACATCGCTATTAAAAAACAGCGTACTATTGATGTTTTACTGCAAACTAAGTAGGTTAATGCAACACAACCGGCCATACCGCATCATATTCATCTCCAAGCATGCTTGACAATGGATTATCTTTCATTATGGATATTATTATATCTAGAGATCAGTTTCCTGGTAGTCATCAATGACGTGTTAACTGAGCGATCGATGGTTGATGACCTGGTTTCCACTGACCCTCTTAGTTATTCTTATTTTACAAGTTAATCCGGAGCTGCAACTTTATCACCGGATCCCAAACCGCGACCAAATACTCCGCCTGGTTCCTCGCTTCAAGTACTTAACAGCCTCCATGCGATTAATAGGAAAAATAATCTTTTGCTGTGATCCACGGTTTTTAGTTACGCCATTTAAGTGCGACATTCCAGAGAGAACGTCCGCCGCGCCACACTCCGGCAGCCGCCGCAGACACGCACATAAGAGTCGGCTTCCACATCCCGCTTCAATTCCGGCGCGGCAGACGGCACAAGGTTTAAAATGTTTGAACGGCAAACGCGGTGTACCGTTGCCGGTGCTCGCTGCCGTCTCCCATCTAACGTGTTCCGTGTGGAGGCTGCGTGGATTCCTCACGTGAGGACACGAGCTAGGCTAGTAGCTAATAAAGTCTCGTCGGAGCGAATGTTCAGGCGGTTTTTTTTCCCCACCCCGAATGCGAAGTTGCGCGATTCCATTTCGTATTAGGTTTCCCACGGGGTAGTGGAATAACATTCTACTTTATTATGCAATAATTCGTTATAAAGTTACAAATTCCAGGTTGGTCTACCGCACGCAGCCATTTTAACGCCCGGCGCGTCGCGGCCACGCATTCATCGACTTTTAACAATATTTGAGAACGCTTGAGATACAAAATCGCCAGTAATACGATGTTAGATACAACACTAGAACACCGTCGATCGACGACAACACACGACCACAGAAGGATGGTTAAGATGCCCCTCGGATGTGCTGTCCCGGGATCCTCACCATTTTGTCTCTGGTCCGATTGAAAGAGGCCCGGGCGAGGAGGACACTACCTTTATATACCGCACGCGATATCGCGGGATTTAACGCGAACACGCTCGGACAGGCCTCGCCCCGATAACTCACCGTTTGAGCCACGAGATGCCGCTGAGGGAACAGTTTAAATCGTTGGATTATTTAAGGTTAGTGCAGTGTTATGTTCAAGTTCAAGTTCAAGTTCGAGAGATTATTTGTCACACACACACATGTATTCTTATAACTACTCTTAAATTCCACCCGGGGATTAAAAGCCCTCTAAATATTCACTACTCGTTTGTAGTAACTATTTATAACTAGTTCTAAATACTGCTATATTTGTACTGCTGTACATACTACTGTAATACTACTGTACTATCATCATGCATTCTCTACCTCATTGGATATGCTGCTTGCACTATTGATGTATTATGGATCTTGCTAAGTTATATACATTTTCTTGAAACCTTCTTCTTACCATTTTCTGTATGGAAATGGGAGTCACAGACGACCTGAGTCAAATCCCTTGTATATCTACATTAAGTGGGAATCTCTCTTGGACATTGAACTTCGTTTCCGTCGGCGGAGATGTTTTTTTTTTTATTTGGAAATAAATCCCTTCAACAAATAGCCATCACACAGGTTTTTATTATAACGTAAGATAAAGAAATGCACATACATGTAAAGGCAACATTTCTGTTGTCGTCCCGGAACTGGAAAGTAGTGACCAGAAATGGCACTTCAATATAGACATGAATAAGAAACTTTCTTCAAACAAACCAACGGAAAACATCACGTATGCGAACTGTAGAATGTTTTACCCAGTGCCTTGAGAATTTGAAATTCATTTATTCAAAACACCGGAATGCCTTCGTGGAAATATAACTGTCTCAAGTCACGTTGACACATATCTCAGATTACAAAGACGTGGGTCAATAATTCCTCTGGCTCAACTTTTAAGTATTTAACTTTGCATGAACCTGAGATGAAGCCATATCTGAAATCTATGCCATTTATAGCTTTCCAAAAAAAAATGAGAACGGAGATAAGGCATACATTTACAAACACTATTGTGTTATAATAAAGTTTCATATTTAATTCAAACCAGTGAAAGACCTACACCACCGTCCCCTATACATTTCAAACGCACCTCAAGAAATAGAAAATTTCACAAATTGCCTGAAGACCTTCCTCTCTGAGGCATCTTGGTATTTTACATCAGTCAGTTTAATTACATCCTAGTCCACATGCCACATGGGACTGTATGAAGTACTGTGCAGTTTAGGTACCATACATTTTCAGGAATTGCAAACTACTCCCCTCTGTAATTCATGCTTCACAACTCATGCAGATGAGGTATTCATGAGGGTTGTGTATTTTTCTTCTTAGCATCTCTTGACCCCCCCCCCCCCCCCCCCAGAATGATTTGTGAAAGCAAGTTGAATGAAAAAGCTTTTTTTTTTGTATTGAGTTTCTTTTTTTTTTTGAAGGATCAGGAAAAAAAAAAAACTTGCACAGTCATTTGTTAATGCAAGAGCAATTCCAGGCCATGTCCCTTCAGTTTATTTGTCTAAAAGGTTTCATCCCAGCGGCACCGAGCCGGTCTATAAAAGCGTCTTGTTGGGAAACTTCAAGAGGACATCCAACGGTGGCACAAGTGACATTAAGCTCCTTAAGATGTACGTGGCTCTTGGTCGAGGTTCATTTTCTGGAAGAAGGCCTTTCCAAACTCATAAGTACTGATCATTAAAGCGCAGGCTGGAGCCACTTTGATCACCCGGGGCAGGAAACCTTTGAATGATACAGATGCAGTTCAGCTTAGTGTCAGACTTTATTCAGGCAAACATTGAAAGAGCAACAAGGAGATGGGGAGAGAATAATCAAAAGGCAGAGTGTATACCTGCTAAAAGGCCGCGGTAGCCTGACTCCGCCCATATGTCCTTCATTATGTGCCACGTGGAAGAGGTTTTCTTCAGGGGAACTAGTAGGGATGGAAAGTATTCTAAATGACATTGTATTCATGTAAATGCAATGGCATCTTCCATGAAGGAAGTAGTATTCTCTAAAGCCCCTTTCCCACTTGCACTGAAAGCCGTAAATCTCCCGTCAAGGTTCCATACTGGCGTCATGTGGGAATGGGAACCGGTGTCAACGTTACGTAAAGTTGTTCTGGAAATGTCCCCACTCTTGCTGGAACGGCTGTGAACGGAAGTTTGTGGGAATGGAAGCAGTAACATTAAATGTAGGGGTGGAGCCAAATCCAAATGAAGCACAAATACTTGGTTTCTAAGAATATTTCGTACAAATATTTAGAAAAAAATAAATAAAAATTCCGGAAGAATAAAAAACATTAGGGAAAAAAGCGAGTCCGATCACAACCGTGGAGCTCGGCTGCAAAGATGAGAAACTGAAACACGTTCAGTCCCTACGGAGACAGGTCCGTACATAATTACATTTTGTTATTTTTCTTCTTAAAAATGCCTCTTCGACGCTAGACGTGTCTTTTACAGATGCCACCACACAGGGAGGAAGCGGACAGGGTGATGGAGAACAATCATTCTCCAGAGGCAGAGAGTGTGGGACGGGCTGCAAATGATCACAGATTTAATAACTTTGGGTTTTGGGTCATTGTGTCCGGGGACGGAGGGGCTCTGTCCCCTCTCAGTCAGCGGAGGGAAGAGTCCGTGGGGCGGGGAGACAGGGAGCAAAACGCTGGTCCAGAAAACGATTGTCTAGTCTCGTGTGATATTAGACACTTCTCGTGCGAACATGACTTAATGTATCCGTGACAGTCATCTATGTGGGAAGACTCCATACGGAACTTTTCCCTAAAGGAGGCTATGTGGCAATGGCCACCTACTGCCTTTGCTAAATATTTTTAAATCAAGCAATGTTACAGATTCCATGTGGGAAAGGGGCTTAAATCATATATATATTAATAACAGACCTCCCAATGTCTCCATTTCTCCAAGTTGGATCTGTCTTCGTGTTTTCACCACATCAAAAGGCAGGGTCAATATTGCAGCGACCTAATGCAGAGGAAATTCATTCGTAAAAGAAATTGGTAATCATAGGCCTACAAAGAGAAAACCCATCTAACCAGAATGCGTATGGCATTATTAAGCACATCAAAGCAACCAGCATTAATCACTCCATAATTATTACTCAAACCTCTTGTCTGAATATTTCAAACCCCTTACATGGTTGACAGGGATGCCTCTAATGGTTTCTGTTTCTGTATCCCGAGCGTTTTGTTGTATCAACAATTATCCACTTGATTTGACCAGTCTCGTTAGAACAGACATCATAAGTTATGCAGTTACACTTTGTCCCTTCGTTAATTGATGTTTCATTTGAATGTATTTGGATGACCCAAACCACATTGTGTTTGCTTTACAAAGTTATAGAGTTTGGTTAAAAAGAACCGAGGGAAACATCAGACCATCAAGCTATTCCATTCAGCCTCTCTACAGATAATGGTAACTAAATGGAAATGCAATAGTAAATACGTGCAGATACTAAAACAAATCCACATTTCCTTGGTGGAATGACAGACATTTATACGTTGATATGCAAATATTATTACTCACAGCTCCAGAAATGGCTCCAGAAGTAAAGCTGATGGAGAAGTCGGCTTGAGACACACGGTGCCGTTCACAAAGCTCGGCCTTCAACAGCTCGTAGTTAAACCAGTAAAGGGCTGTGCACACACACACACACACACACACACACACACACACACACACACACACACACACACACACACACACACACATATATAGAGATATTGTCAAAAATGAAGACATCCAAGATCAGTTTTTCGTCACTTGATGGCAGCCCATTCACCTGAGAACGGTACGTCCCGCAGCACGGTGGGTCCCCAGCCCCTCCACAGGGACAGCCAGCCATCCTGCGCCACCGCAGAGCGGATGCACACCTGCAGCTCGCTGTACGGCAGCCGGCGAGACTGCATCTTAGTGCGCACCAGCTCCAGCGGACTGATCACAGTCACAGCGCCCACTGGTCCGGACAGGAAGGCAGGAGAAAAATGGGCAGGCAAGACATTCGTTTCGGTTACAGGTTTTTGTCTGCAAAATTTGATTTGCGTGAATGTTAACTGGTAAGTATTTTATTTTGTTTCTCTTACATCTAGCGAGGGCCCCAGCAACAAGGGGTACATGGTTACCCTGGAAACCCAGACTGTATCGCAGGAGGTCCCGGAGTTGGTCATAACACGTGAAGTAGATGACCGTGGCAGGTACCGCCATCACCCTAGACGAGACAGCCAAGACCCAAGTTAAGAAGGTGCAAATCAGCTCATCATCATAATGCACGGAAAACCATGGTTCCCGAAAATATATTTTAAGGATTGACACTCACAGTGTGGGTGGCAAACCACTCCACAAAGATTTGACTCCTTCGTGGCGGGTTATTTTCACAAAGGCATCCTTTTGGCGAGAAAGGGGGAGAAAACATTAAATTGTGTTTCTGTTGTCGGCAAAGCACACGCTGTTTTGAGCACGACAGCAAACACCCACCAGAGTTCCACGGAAGTGTGTTGGTGCTTTATACCAGCTGGTGCAACTGGTTCCATTCTGACACACATAGATGTGATCCATCAGTCCATTACAATACAAGAAACACTTCCCTGGGAATGATACACAACAGAAGAGTTAGGAGAACTCCACAAGAACATTGTATACTCAATTAATGTGGAAAATCCAAAGCCATGGCAATGACCTGTCAGGCGAGCATCAAGGCTGTCCTGGCCACGCTGATATTTTTGTTTATTTAGTCTTGTTTTTAGGTGTTTGGCACTAAGCTTGCAGAGGCTATAAAAACAACCATAGTACACAACCATTTCTTTTGCTGGAATATGGCGTAAAAGCCAAATCTGCATGGAGCATCATTCTGATGACACGGCCACAGTAAAGGAAACTACAACGAAGCCAAGCTTGTGCATTCCTCAAAACAATGCATACCGAGATAGTAAGGCAAAGAGATCCAAGAGATTGTCTAATTTTAACAGTACCACTCCCCTAAAGGAAAATGTTCTTGAGTCTAAGTGCCAGGACAGGTTCTAGCACCTGCCAAGCTTCGAGCGAAGATAGACAATTTGAATGTAAAATCATGTTAATCTGAATAAACCTTTGCATTTGGGCAATAGAACACAAAGGCAATGTAGGTGGTGTATTTGTAATAGTTTATATTAGAAGGGAGTTTGGGCCACCTGCTAATAATGAACTCTGTTACAAAGTGATAATATAGTGGTAGTTTAAATTTTGCAATTGAACTACCTGCATCGGCACCTTTCATTGAACAGTATTTAGCAAAGTGAGCAGCTGATGTGCACGAGAGAACAACTGCACCCAGCCCCAAGTACACTGTATGTATATGTATGTGACAAATAAAAATCTTGAATCTTGAATCTCCTTGTTGTCTTGATGGCAGCACTGTGGCCGTAAGTACATGTGTTTTGCACTGCGATGTAAAAAGAAAAAAACCTTCACCCTCCCCTAAAGATTTCTGTATCTACATTAATCACAACAATTTCCTCAGCGGCTTTTAAGAGACAGGATTTTAAGCCATGCTGTTTATGAGGAATAGCCTGTTAGCAGGGAAACACAGTCTGTAAGTCACATGAAGAGCATAGAATCAGAGCAGCACTTCTGGTCCAAGTGTGTCAAGAGCTGTGGCCTGAAAGCAAACAATCTTTCAGATACTCACACTTGGACGGGCGGACGACCCCACTCCAGGGAGTGGACTCACAAGCTAAAGCTATGAAACAGAATGAAAAGTAGAGCGAGAGTGAGAGAAAAGATAGAAACGGAGCACAGAATACAAATGCAAATAGGGTGCAAAGCAACAAAGACGACAAGCAAAAAGGTGGTTAGCAAAAGCAGGAAAACGTACTGTATATACATGGCATCCAAAAACAGCTATGCTATAAGTCCTCCATAACCACACTCTTCAGCAGTAGCTGAATAACTATTTGTTTTATTTGATGTTGGCTAGTTTGAAGTTGTTGTATTGACATAATGCACAAACAACATGAGTACTGACAACTTTTATTCAGATTCCTTACAGCCATCTTGCACTGGTATCTGGTGGAATTTAGAAACAGGTGCTCAGGCACTCAAATTCGAGGTTGCTCCAGCGCTCAATATATGCTGATTGTTTCCAGCCTCTCATGTAAGTCGCTTTGGAGGAAAGTGTCTGTTAAATGAATAAATGTACTGTTTGACCAACAAAATTTAACTAGAGAAGCATAATGTGAAAACAAACAAGGCAAAACTTGCCGTGGGTGAAAGGAAATGACAGCTACGTGAAAGATAATGAGTCGGGTCTATAGCGAACTGGTTTAAGGCTGTAAAACACTCTTAAGGGAAGCAGAAAAAGCATTGCGTTAATGTACCTTGGGAGAATGGCGCCTGCTGGGCCTGCAGTCTAATCTTCACGACATCCAGGGGAGTGACTGAAAGTACACAAAAGCGTTGGTATTGCAACTTCATTACATGAAACAACTTCTTTATTAGAATAGTACATACACTATATTACTGTGAATATATCACAGTTTGAATGTTGGGAGAAACTCCACCTCCATTTTCGCTAAAAACAGTACGGCAGTTGTTTTGGCTTTGGCCGGTCTTGTTTGCGTGGCCGCTGGTCTTACCGAAAACAGAGGTGAAGAGAGCTCCCGTGCCAGACGCCAGCATCTGTTGCACTGGAGATATCCCAGTGACGGGAGTATCGATGACACGCTCCCCCATTCTGGATCCCTGCTGGAGCAAGAAACAAGAGAATGTTCTTCGCGTAACTTTGGGGCGTCAGGACTATTACAAAACCCGCCTGATCGCAATGCATGCGTTTCCATCTCAATGTTGAGGGAATTTTAAATAAATGGGAGGAATGTTTCAATAAATTAAACTTAGGAATTAGATGCTTTTTCAGGTTCTGTTAGCACTCAATGAATGCCTTCACAGCCCCTGCGACAGGAAACCTGATCCACCGTCACAGCGACAAAATACATCTCTTTAAACCGTCATTAAAAATAAAAATGTGGAAAGAATTAGTTTTACATTCATGTTTGTTTGTTTTTTGGGTTTTTTTTAAACGCCACCCCTTAAACCGAACATGAATACCGAATAAGGTAAATGGAACAGGGGTTTATTATTATTATATTACTTATTATCAACAACACGCAGTGGATTCATTTAATTGTGTGCTCGACGCGCTGGCGGCTTATCTTTCACGTGCACATCTCAAAGTCTCCACAAAACGCACAAAGCAACAACCCTCACTCAGGGCGTTTTCACCGATAGTAGATTTCCAACTTCCGAAGACTTTGCTCAATAACAAAGCTTTCAAACCGGTTCAGGATCTAATGGATTATATCCATTTTGACCAAAAGGATCCTCGCTCAAACGCAACACTCATTTTATTCAACTCAATGTTTTAATATTGTTTTGAACGTTGAATTGCGTAGACTTCCGCGTCTTTCGAGCGAATACGTTTTTGGGATTGAAAGTCCATGGAGTCCATTGGCAGAGCACAGTGCTGAACATGAACAGTCTGCATGACTCTGGCTGTTGCAAGACGTGACAGTACTTACAGGAGGGGGAAGGGTGTAATAAAGAGACACTATCTGCCATTTGCCAGACAAACTTAAAGAGTTTTCTATTTACATTTCTTGGCTTAACGTTTGGAAATTAATTTATTTATTTTGACAGATAGGACCATTTTTTTCCCATAATTAGCTAGTAATGACATGACGTTTCACTGGATATATGTATGGAAGTATGTATGTGACGAATAAACATCTTGAATCTAATGCATGTAGATTACAACTTGGGAGACCTAAGACTAGGGGGTGTTAATGTGGTTTTGGAACAGGTTTTATGATTTACATATGTGCAAATTAGCGTTTTTATTGTTACGATTATTGTACGCCTGTCTTTTTTTTTAAAATTTGCATTACTTCAGCCTACTATTCTATTCTATTACGAGTATTGCCTACTGATTGGATGCGTGCTGCTGTTAACACATTTATTCACACCACCACAACATTTCGGTTCCCACATTGGGGGCGATACATTACTCTTCAGGCGAACGGCAACGCGTCACAACTAAATCGTATCGAAGGCGAGGAAGGCGGCGAAGGTCTGAAGGGTTGAAGGAGGGCGAGGAACAGATCGACCAGGGGCAGTCGCTCACGTTAAGCCGTCTGCTAACGTTAGCCGACGTGGTCCTCGAGCGAAATAGCTTGCTAGCTATTCGCCGAATGTCACCGTTGCATGGGTCTACCACTCACCTCGCGAGCTAAGAGTGTCGTCGTGGGGAAGAGGCGTTTTCATCCATCGCCGTGCTAATGCTACTGCGCCAGGTCACACAGGTCGACCCCGTACGCTGGGTCGGTTCAGCCCGGGGCGCCCATCTTCACCATCCCCAGCTCCACTTGCACTGCAGCCCGCCGCTGCGTTCCGTTGAGGTGGGAACTCGGAGAGGTGTGACCTCAGACTGGGGAGCGTTATTAAAGCCAGCACTTTCGGGGCAGATCGCTCTGGATCGAGTTGCCATGACGTCACACCTAATCTGTCGTCCCAGTAAAAAAAAAAAAACAACAACAAAAAAACAAAACGTTGATTGCGAACGACGTCCCCTTAACGTGCGTTTTTATATCGGAAACTCCTCTAACGTCTACGCTGTCGTTTTTCTTTTTTTAAATGACGTTAATATACGTTTTGTAGCTTGTAACTTTCACAAGCTTGTCGAACCAATGCATATCGGTTCCGGGCGTCCATGCTTTCCCCGAACGGGAGGGAACGGGACAACTCGAGCTCGGAAATGGGGACTACCGCCTCGGAATTACGGGTTTCCGAGTTTCACCGGAACGCAGCAGGGAGCCCCATTACGTTTATTTTGACCGACGCACGGCTGCGCCGCGGGCTAATGCTTCGCAGATCTCTAAACGGGTGGAGCACGGAGGAGGGTGGAGCCGCCGCGCTCCACCCGCCTCACATGCTCTAGGGATCCGCGATGACGCCCCCCGCAGCTGTCACAGGGCGGCGGGCTCCCCTGGTGAATGCCCAGCGCCGGTGCAGTGCACTCCTCCATGCCCGTGTTCACGTTACTATTCGCCCGTAACAGAACATGTACATTTATATCCACAGCCGATACGAGCCACCACACTCAAGTAAAAGTACTGTCACTATGCTGGAATTGTACTAAAGTAAAATAACATTTCTACCAAAAAAAAAAAAAAAAAGTAACTTATATTAAATGTAGTTGTTGTGTTTTCTTTAACTGTGTGGTTGGCGAGCTGCAGATCGCCGGCCCCAGTCAATGCAGACAGGGCAAGAGCGTGTATATAACATGCTATTTTTATTTAATTTGAGATGACCTTTTAAAAAATAAAGTGCACTAATAAATTAATTTAAAACATGAGATACAAATTGCATAAATGTTTTATGTAATTAAAAAAAAAATGATGTAAAATAAAGTGCATTCATAAAAAGGTCAATGAACTAAACGTGAAATTAATGCAATTAAAAGTGGAAATAAAAAACACACATGATATCAAATAAAGTATACCAACAAATTAAAATGTCAATATGTGACCACATTAATAATGTTTTTCCAATCACTAGCAATGAAAAACTTGGAAAATAAGGGGAACTGAAACAAAAACAACTCAAACATTTCTCTTCTGAGTGTAAGTAGGAACATAGAATGAGGAAAACACTGGTACCCCATATAACTAAAAGAGTGCTACCATATGTAACCATACACAAGTATGTAGTACTATATACAGGGTATTGCATGTGATTGAAGTGATTTGAAGAAAAAATAAAGGCTTATAAGGGTGACATCGGCACATCCGCTTGTAGATTATTACTCTTTGAAGTTGCTGTTCAGTTGAGCAGGAGCTGAACTCCTATGTTAGTTCAGTTCGGTCTTGCTCACTTTGAGCTGAACAGCCGTCCAGCACTGGCGAACAGACGCTCACAGGCAGCGGATACACGCAGGCCAGTGTTGATTGCCCCTCCGAGGTGCTCAGCAGTGGAAAGAGGAAGGGGAACTGCAGTTATAGACCCCCAGCGCAGTGTCGTAACTTCCACCGTCATTCGGCGTGAATGTGGAGTCTTCGATTGGATAACATGATCTGTCGATTGGTCCCAGGTTTTTTTGTTTTTTTTTACTTTCACTTTTTTGTTACTTTTCATCTCTGCCAAAAAACCTGTTGCAGACCTGAACGTCGCTCGCGTGCGTGGTGCCCTTCTGTGGAGAAGGCCGCTTCACTCTTATACTAGTAATGTAAACTGCACGTACACATCATCCCTTCGGATTGTAACACGAGGGGAGGCCAAGGAGCAGTGGGAGAACATCATCAGCTCCTCCAGAAAGAATGCTATACCTTTGTGGACAACAGCTTCCAGGCCCCAAGTACTTGCGCTTCCTCGATTACGACAGTGTGCAGCAGCGTGTCCGACAGTGGCTCCACCCGAAAGACATCAAAGGCTGCAGCTCCCAAGAGCGGCAGGAGGATTGGTCTGTCTTCCAGGGCGTGCCCTGTCGCTCTGACACCAGGCAAGGCCTTTGGGAAACTACTGGTTCCCAAATGCCCTGGCAGCCTTGGCTGAGTGTCCGGAGCTGGTGAAGAGGGTGTTTGTGACCCACTCGCTGTGCCAGGAGGGGCCGTACCTGGTTCGGCTCTGCAAGGACAGGCCCTGGACCATGGTACTGGACATGCTGCCCCAAGAAAAAATACCTGCTCTGCTCTCAGGCGCAGCCCAGCCAGCTATAGGGGGCTCTGATTGAGAAGGCACTCGCAAAGCTGCACGGCTCCTACTTCACCCTACAGGGGGGACACACCACCAAGGGTCTCTCCACGCTGACCGAGGCCTGGTGCAAGTCCCTGGGCCTGCAGGTCAGCGCCACCACCACCGACCCCCAACAGGAGCCCATCGACACCGACCTCATGTGCTCCAAGATGATGAACTCCTAGGAGGCGGGCTTCTGCTACCAAGCCATGCCTACTCTGTCCTGGACGTGAGGGCGGTGGACAGTCACAGGCTGGTCCAGCTCAGAAACCCTCGGGGCTGCTTCTCCTGGAAGTGCCACTGGACAGACAGCTGCCCTGACTGACCTTCACTCCTGAAGAGTGAGCTTGGTGCCCAGCAAGCAGAGATGGCCTGTTCCAGATGGACTTCTTAGATCTCTACAAGTGCTTTGACTCAGTGGATAACTGATGTTCAAGTTGTCCTGGTGTGGAGTTTGCATGCTCTCCCTGTGCTCACATGGGGTTTCCTCCACCTACCATCAGTAAGGACCCCCACCAAAAACATGCACACATCACCATCGTCTGACCAGCGATGGACACCTGGTACTAGGTCCCGGGTGCGCCAACAAATGCTGCCCACTGCTCCTGGCTGCACCCCCCCCCCGGAGGAAGGACAAGCCAGGATGGGTCAAAAATGCAGAGGCCACATTTCACTCGCCACCACCCAACAAAAAAAGCATGTGCATGTGTGTTTATATATGCATGTGTTGTAGTGCGGTGTGTCATGTGACAAATAAATATTCTTAATTATCTGTAAGTTCTACTGGGACCCGGCAGGAGGCACTGATGCCTGTCGTGTTCCCCAGAGGCTCTGACATCCTGGTCAGCGTGGTGTTGCCCACGCCCCTGGAGGCAACCAATTGACAACCAGTCCGACCAGCAGCGTTCACACCAGCCCACCCAGTTCTCCTCTGAGGCATTCCAAACTGTCATTCACACACACACACACACACACACACACACACACACACACACACACACACACACACACACACACACACACACACACACACTGTTCTAGCAAACTCCTGCCTCGAACCAATGAGGTATTAGGAAACGTTTTGTCTCTGTTATCGAAAAGTCAGAGCTGGTATAACGGAAAAACACAGCTTAGCCTGTTACATCCACATGTATAAGTGTAACCCTCTGTGCGTCCAACCTTTCTGTAGCAGCCTCACGGCAAATACAAATCTTGTGTATTTTTATTAAACGTGATCTCTTCGGTGAGGTGAAAGAAAGGCTGATGAGGGGACGGGATGACGGCTGATGACCAGTCGGTGCCTTATTCAGCAGCTTCCACAGACATGGATGTCCTTGATGAAACCATTACATAACTGTGCTACACAAAAGAAAGCACCTCACGTGTATCTCATAAAATAACATTCCGTGCAATGCATCTGTACTAAGCAAGAAAGTATAAAAAAAATAATATACAGCATGTAAAACTATTGTCTCAATCACGTTTGGGCCTGTGTATTAAACTCCATGCAGCACAATAAGCTGGTACACGTGTATACCAACAAATTTAAAAAACATCATGAAAAACAATAAATATTATAAACTAACACCAACTAATGGCTTAACAAAATCCTGTCACTCAGATTTATGAAACAAAATGCATGGATGGCACAACCTTAAACAGATAAACACATAATATGAAGAGGTCGTATTTTCCACTAATTACCGGCGACGGAACCATAAAACTGGACCGGAAGTGGTAACAAGTAATGTGACGGCAACAATTAAACAGAACCAAACGGGCAGGGCGATATTTTACACCGAATAATAACCCAGGGGTTATTATTTATGTTTTTCTTTGTTTTTAGATTGTAAATGTTGAGCTTTTTTCCCTCCCCCATTTCCATTGTTTTTCCATTCCATCCAATTGTCTGTACAATGCGCGGGCCCTACTAAGACAAATTCCTTGTGTATCACAATGGCCTTCATCAAATAAACTTATTCTGGTTCTGATGCTGGAGCTTTAAACATAACAGCAGTAACAGATGGTGAATGGGATGTCTCCGTTTGAAGGGGGCGTGTACGTGCGCGCCATGTGATATATTTATGTCCAGGCGCATGGGAAACACCTGACAGTGCGCACAGTCTAAACCAGAGGTGAGTGCAGTCTTTATCTAAAACACTGGTACTAAACAGTCTTTATCAGTATTTATTATTATTGTACTGTATGATGTGATGCATTTCTAGTACTGTAAATATTAAAATTTATAAAAAAAAAAAAAAAACTAAAGGCAGATTACACCGTTCACTCACTTTTTTTGTAGAATGTATTAGAGTACTCAAATACAGATTTTATGCAATTGATATAAACTCCCAAAATATTCTGATATTTGTCTGTAAATCGTCCACAGTAGCCTATATATTGAATTGTATCATCAAATGCATGTTTCTGTTTATCATAATGCATGGAATTAAGGAGAGTGTTAAGGAGAGTGTTATACATTGATGGGAAAAGGGTCCTTTTACTGACACAAGGCTTACTCATGTATTATGCACATTTTGTATTTCATGGTGTAAATTTTATCAAATGTTGCCTCACAAAATCATCATTAGTGATCACAATTCCCATTGCCCTTGGAGGGTGAGTGTCAACAGAAATATTAGATATAAGGTCGTGATCGAGTTCTCTATTATAAAGCCAAATCATTATGTGAGTTCATTTTTCCCCCCTCTCTAGTGTTCACGCCTCATCTCCTACTGTGTGATCCAGATGCAAAAGTGGAGTGTGATCTGCTGGGCTTTGCTGGCCCTGGCATGTGCCGAAGACTGTCCCAATGGAGAGGCGTGTGAGGGGGGCCAGACATGCTGCAGCACCCCGGGCGATGGCTACAGCTGTTGTCCGTTTCACCAGGTACATTGGGCTATACTGTAACTCTGCATGCTTTGCCTCATAACCAATCAATCAATCAATCAATCAATCAATAAGTAAATCCTCAACACTCCCACTAACCAAAATGTGTTGTAGCTATTATACCCTGATAATAGTTGGCCCATGCGATATGTATTTCAAACCAGATTTGGCTATTCTCACTACGGTTATTTCCTATGTACAGGCTGAATGCTGTGACGACCATTTACATTGTTGTCCTCAAGGGACACTTTGCATTGCGAGCGACACGAGCTGCGTCAATGCAACCCTTTCGATCCCCTGGGTCGAGAGGGTTTCAGCACATCCTCCCGGCTTTTCTAAAGTAAGAACAACGCCGTATCAATTTGACGTCGAGCCGCCTGTTGCGTAAGATGTACAGTATGTCATTAAACAGAATTGGGGGGAAAAAGTAATATGTAGAAAGATGCCTCTCCATCCCATCCGATCCCTACCCGCAGTCTTTCAGAATGATCAGGCCGTACATCGGGGAGGAAGATGACAATAATTGTCCAGATCAATCCAAATGCCCGCCCGAGTTCTCCTGTTTGAAGGCCCTGGCACGGTTTGGCTGCTGTCCCCTATCCCAGGTAATCCAGACTACAACCAGGAAATCCACCACTGTTAAAGGGTTGGGTTTTTTTTCCTATTAGTAGTCTATTTTGCTTTTATTATTTGGAGATAAATAACAAAGATGAACATTCAGATATCACTGTACTAGCCTTACATTGTATAGGTTCAGATTTAATGTTTATTTTCACCATCGCCTGCAGGGGGTCTCATGCCCCGATGGGAAACATTGCTGTCCTGAAGGCCACCAGTGCAGTGCAGACTGCCGCTCCTGCATCAAAAAAGGTTCACGTCGTCCTAACAGAGTTAAAAGTGGCATCATCTTGCCTGTTAGTTTGGTTTACTGTATATATAGCTTATTGACTAATTCAATGCCATTGTACTCATCATCAGTCTCAATTCCATCAATTCCATTGTTGCAGATGTAGTAAGTGTGGTAGTTTGCGATGATGGGGAGTCAGAGTGTCCGGAGGAGACAACATGCTGCGACAATCCAGACGGAACCTGGGGCTGTTGTCCCATGCCAGAGGTACACACGACTAAAGAGGACTTTTGAATTGGACGGTTATGATATAACTGACTGCTCAATTCTCCCTATCGGAAGTCACAGAACAAAGAAAAAGCCAAATTGGACATTTGCATTTTCTGTTTTCTCTTATCGGGGTTCTTGTACCTTTGAGGCTTACCTATCTGGCCCGGCCATGAGACGATGCCTTTTATGTCGTTTGTTATCTGCGCAGGCGGCGTGCTGCGAGGATAAGGTGCACTGCTGCCCCGAAGGAAACGCCTGCGACGTCAAACTGTCCAAGTGCATTTGCTTAACCACGAAGAAAGAGACGCCAATGTGGGCCAAGTTGCCTGCGAGGAAGATAGCGCAGTGGGAGAAACAGAAAGGTCAGGTGCCATTAAAGAAGTGAAACCCACACCTACTTCCTGGTTTCTATACTGTAAACCCATTCCCTGCATCCAAAACGGCATACTAGCGTACTATTTTTCTAGGTCAAATTAGTACCAGGATGACATACTACATCCAGCGAAATAACGTAGTATGCCTCTACTATGCTACTTGCGATCTATCCAGGGCGTGTATTTGTGGGTGTATTCAACTGCTACCTCGAATGTCCATTTACAGCGGGAGAACAGGTAACAGCACCAACTATTTCTGATGGCGAACCTTCCAAAGATGTCTCAGAGCTGGCAGCAACTACAGCTTCCCCATTCGGAGTGTCCACGTCACCTACCACTCCTGCAGGAAGTAAGCTGTTTATTTGTTGGTGTGTTTCTCGATAGTCTACAATGCTGTCTTGGCACATAGCCATTCCTTTTTTTGTGTGTTTGTGCTTCATTAACTACAAATCCCCACCCCACCTTCCCAGCCGACAAAGTACCCTGCAATGACACAGTGGCCTGTTTGAGTGGAACTACATGCTGCAAGGCTGAAGAGGGTGGATGGGCTTGCTGTCCTCTGCCACAGGTCCAATTTGACCCCTTTCTAGATAGATGTTAGTTAAGTCTTTCATAACAAGGGGATGATAATAATGCTTTTTTTTCTTTCTTTTTTTTTTAGGCTGTTTGTTGTGAGGACTTCCTACACTGCTGTCCACACGATAAGAAATGCAACCTAGCCGCCCAGACGTGTGACAACGACTCTTGCTCTTCCCCCTGGGTGGAGAAGGTACCCACAGTCCTCAGGGAGGCAGAGGAGGAAAGTGATGTAGCGTGTGACCCTGGCTACAGCTGTCCAGGCAAGAGCACCTGCTGCAAGGATCAAATCGGGAGCTGGACCTGTTGTCCTCTGCCTGAGGTAGTGACAAAGAGTTTTAGAGTAACAACAGAAGCCCTTGTTCGAAGGAAACCACTAATACACCGTTTGTAATTTTGATAATGGCCAAAAGTTCCTCTCCATTCTAACTAACAGCACCTTTAAACCAAGAAATTCCCTCCTATTGTATCATCGTGTGAAAAAAAAAGTGTGTTTCTCAATGAAAATTATAGACTTTGCTCAGTTAAATCATGAGTTTAGATACCTCCCCTCTGTCAAGAATCCAAGGGTTTTAGATGTGTGTCGATGTTCCAGTTGAAAAGCATGTGACAAATGAGCCAAAAAGGTCACGTTACACAAGTAGCCACACCTGTAACACTTACCATGTCCCTAAATCTGTGGCATTGAGCATCATATTTTCTTAATATTTTCCCCCACCAGGCAGTGTGCTGTGACGATCATGTTCACTGCTGCCCTGTGCACACTACCTGCGACCTGACCACCCTCATCTGCCAGGGCCCCTCGGGCCCCCAGCCCATGGTGGGGAAGGTGGATGCCTTCAATACTGATGCACCGAGTACCGAGGCTACGACTATAACCCCGGTAACAAGCACAGAAGAGAAGCAGAAAAAGCAGGGTGTCGAGGAGGAGGGAAGGATTCAGTGTGACCCTCACACATCCTGCCCAGAGCACACCACCTGCTGTTTCATGTCCTCGTTCCAGAAGTGGGGATGCTGCCCATTACCAGAGGTCAAACTCTCCACCATCACAACACCTCATAATGAACACCTTTTTTTTGTAAGGCAGCGACCTTTTATTTCAGGTTTCTCTAGCGGAACATCAGCTGTTTGAGTATCGCTGAAAAGAGAACCAAAAAAAACTATGTGTGAACCACACATAGTGCCAGTTCAATGGCACTATGTGTGCCATTGAACTAAAGTGTATTACTTCCTCTCTCGGTTCTGTTGCAGGCAGTCTGCTGCGCCGATGGAGATCACTGTTGTCCTGCCCACTACAAATGTGACTCTGTTAAAACTACATGCTTAAAAGGAGAAGTGGAGATTCCGTGGTACAACAAGATCCCAGCTATTGACAGCAGTCAAGGCCCCCCTGAGTCTGTGGAGTGTAACGCCCACAGTAGCTGCCCTGAATTTTCCACTTGCTGCCAGCTCTCCACAGGCCAGTGGGGCTGCTGCCCTTTCTATAAGGCGAGAGAGAGCGCTTATTACGGCAAAAATAATATACTCTATTCAAGGACATTTTTGCCAGGACCTACATATGTAAAACAGTGGACATAACTAACGTGACATAAGACCCCAAATTGTCAGTATCCTACTTTGTGTTTCTCTGCAGGCCGTGTGCTGCCTAGACATGGAGCACTGCTGCCCCCAGGGCTACAGCTGTAACATGGGCTCAGCATCCTGTCAAAAAGTGATCATGCTACAGCTGCAGACACTACCGTTGACTCGGGTTTATATGCCGCAACCTCAGTTGTACAGCTCGCAGGAGAGGGGCACCCAGTGCGAGGGCGAGTTCCGCTGCAGGGACAAAGAGACGTGCTGCCGGATTTCCCCCACCACATGGGGCTGCTGTCCCACTCCCAATGTACGCTACACCATCCTCTCACACATTGCCACTGCGCCATGAACAAAGTGTCACTGTGTGTGTAGTGTGCAGTAGTTTATAAAAGTGCAATGCCAATATATTGCTTCAAAGATGCGAGGTTGCAGTACTTTCTACCAATAGATGTTGTTACGTCCTCGCAGGCGGTGTGTTGTGACGATATGAGGCACTGCTGTCCGGCCGGGCACGCCTGTGCAGCTGGCGGGACCTGCACCCAGCAGGCAGGACTCCGATGGGACGACTGGCAGGTGTTCCTTTCCAACAACAAAAAGAGAGCCCTGACTGTCTGAACAACTTGCAGTGCACCAAGCTCAGGGAATCATTTTGGAGGGTAATCGGGGCATCGCAGGCACATCTCATCTTGAACTTATGGTTAAAACCCTTAATCATCTCAAACATGGTTTATAACACTCCAGCGTCATTGTGAGAAGTTTCATTAACTTTTTTTTTTGAGCGTTTCAGGTATATTCACCATGCCTGAGTTTATGTACGCAAAGGATGGACATTATTTAGCTGGTGTGTTCTGTATGTTTTGTGGTACAAATACATGCTATTTTTACATATATGAAATGCATCTGGATCATCTGTTCTGAAAAACATTGCCACTATTTTCTGGGACCAAAAAGGTATAGGCTTCACATCCTTTCTTGGTTTAACCTCCAATAAAAATCCCGTCATTCTACTCGTGTGCGTCTCGTTTTTTTTTCTTTTACCTCTGTGAAATCACTTGTTAAGGCTGACAACACAATGTCCGTCTACTTAACTGTTGACTTACTTGTTGCATTGCAAGTCAAAAACCTACCGGGCCCAAATTTAGTGATTTCCAAAATGTTGTGAGAAAAGCTAAATCAGCAAGCCCAGGTTAATTCATAAGTTCCACAACAAAATAAATACATCAATATCAAGCATGCAATAAGGATACATACAGTAATTGCATAGTTGGAGGGGGGTTATAGGTTAGATTGAGTTGTTGATGACTGAATAAATCTTAAACATGTGTTTTTTGTAATGTATTTTTACATCCGCAAAAGCTTACAGGAACAAAAGGAGAAATATAATGGCAAAAGAGAAAATATGCACGTTTGATATTTGTGAAAAGTCTATTATTATGGAAGGAAATAA
Source organism: Zeus faber (assembly GCF_960531495.2). NCBI lineage: Eukaryota > Metazoa > Chordata > Actinopteri > Zeiformes > Zeidae > Zeus > Zeus faber. The sequence continues at coordinate 13,592,577 of NC_137205.1, forward strand.
AAGAAGCATTTGGATAATGTATTTTGGAGAAGTAGCATTGGAAAATTAAGCATATTATTATGAACAAGGGGCATTTATAAAAACTGCATTTTAATATGAAATAAAAATGAATTAAATGTATTCTTGAGAAAATAGCTCATGTGACATATATTTATTGAATCTTTAGGATAAAAAAAAAAAACGAATGTTTTCAATGGCACATTTAAAAAATACAATTTGACATTTCATTATTGATTTATTTAATTGGTGGTAATTATATCCTGCAGAAATCGGTGCTCCATACGTCAGGTTTTCCACGATGACGTCGCGCCGTTTGGGTCGTCTCACGCTCCTGTAGCCACGCCCCCCCCCCCCGTGTGAGTCGTCCTTTCCAAGATGGCGGTGCACCTGTCTCGTCGGGGCTGATCCGCAGCATTTTCTGCGTAACTGAGACGCGCAGCACCACGACGTGTTCGGCGGTACAGAGCGGACTTCTGGCGTTTACTGCGAATGTAATTTCAAGCATGTCCACGGAAGAATTATCGACCTCGGACAGCGAGGGTCCTTTCGCCGGAGCGGGGGAGAGATGGGCTCCCGTCGGCGCCGTGGCCAGTCCCGAAGAGGAGAGCGGCGCCGGGGGCGAGTGCGACCCGGGGCGGAGGGGCTCGTCCTGGAGCTCGGAGGACGAGATGGCCGCCCGGCTGAAGAAGCTCGAGGAGGAGCAGGGCTTGCTCAACTCCTCGCTCCTCGCCCTCACCTCCCACTTCGCACAGGTGCAGTTCAGGCTGAAGCAGGTCGTCCACGCCCAGGCGGAGGAGAAGGAGAGGATGCTGGTGGAGCTGGAGGAGTTCGCCTTCAAGGGCTGCCCGCATGTGGTGGGCTGCCGGGCGCAGGACACCGCGCAGCTGGAGAACTCTGTGAGTACCGGAGCCGTTTTAGACCGCTGCTGAGATCTCCCCCAATGACCGGTATAGGCTCTGTTCAATCCTTACAGCAGCTCCCCAGCGATGGTGACTTTCTTACCCGCTGTAGTGAACTTTGTGTTGACAGCTGCTCTGCACTTTACCCGACAGAGTAGAGTGTACCTGGAAGCAGCACCTGGAGGTGATTTGTGCCCAGTTTTATCCGCCTTTGTTCCCTGGCCACGAGCTGTCTGCAGACGGAGCAGAGCACCTCCCAAGTGCCCGTTTGGTGACCAGGCCAACGGGGCTCTGTCACTCGTCCCGCCGCCTCTTTGCAGCCCCTGTAATCTGCCGTCATCACCTTTGGAGCGTCCCCATGGGGGGGGCTGACCGGTGGCGGTTGTGCTCCGCGGGCTTCTTGTCTGGGGACTAGTTGGGTCGGGTCTTCTGTGACTACAGGGGCTTTCCTGCCCCCGTGGGGGGGCTTCGGGGGCCTTTTCCGCTGCTTGGAGGCGCTACGATATAATACCGACCTCATACACCAGAACCAACCGGGACAAGTATCGTACACTCACCGGTGGACACGCACACACATACACATATACGACTCACCCGTGGTGATTCCCCCCTCTTGGAGTGGTTCGTTGTTTAAAGACCAAAACACGGTGAGATAGTTCTCCAAAGAGGGGGATCGGTGGCGGTTCTGTTTAACAAAAAATCTGTGTCTTGTCATCTCACAGGTCGTCCACAGGACAGAGTTGTTGCAGCAGTTCTTGATGATTAAAGAATTAATAAAGAGTTGCATTGCAGGTTGAGAACTCAAAACACCTGCAGACTAACTCTGTCCTAGGTGCAATGGCATACAAACAAATACTCTGTGTTGTATGCCCAGCATGCTGACAGCACAGGTTAAAAAACAAACAAAACAAAAAAACCTATGTTGCAAATGTCGCAAATAATACAATGCTCATTAGAATTTATTTTGTTCCCATCTTCAATCCCTACTCCAACAGATAAGGCATGTATCTTTATAAGTTTATGATATTATAAGTTTAATATTATGCCACTATTATAGTTAACCGCAATTATTTTGTCAACTAAAGGTTCATGACTGTGACTGCTGTAGACCTGTAGCTGGAGACCCGGATGGATGGATGCATTCATCAGACACACACACACACACACACACACACACACACACACACACACTCCCTAGACGCCTGCTCAAGGCGACACTTGCCTCTAGATGAGACCCACAGCAAATAAAGCTATCGAGATGATAATCTGCAAGCTTTTATTTTTAATTAAATCTTGTTACGTCACACCGGAGGGCTGTGCTTATCTCGTGTGCTGTTTGCTCCCTGGTGGAGATCTCTTATCTCCATAGGAAAATGGTGCTGTTTGACACAAGCGAGTGACTCACTATACAGGCTCAATGAAAATGCCTGCAGCAGATCAGCATCTATTTCATACCCAGCCTCTGTGTGCACTGGGACATTTAAGCAAACCACTTTGCTCCTGCCATTGTTTACTTGCTCATTATCCTTCAGCCCCGTGGTTCTCAGCTGTTCTAGCCCCAGGATCCACATTTGTCCTTAGACATCAATTTATGACCCAAACATAATTTAATATTTGAAGCATCATAATTTATTTCAAAGAATTAAGGACAATATTCCACAATGATGATGAGATTTCTTCTTGATTTAGTTTATCCTGGCAAACAGCTGTATTGGTTGGGATCGGAACCCACCAGTCGAGGACCACAGATTTAGCCTAAATTTATAAAAAGGTCTCCCTTTGCCTTTAATCATATTTTCCATTTGAGCTCATTGTGTCTTCTTTCTTCCTTGCTTCATGCTTTACTTGTAGGAAGCCCTGGTGAGTACTGTGTGATTCCAGATGCATCCAGAAATATGCGTTTGTATCATTTGGTAGAAATGTTGTGCTCCTTGCATGACTCACTGGCTGATGACTGTTTTTACAACCATACTGTATAGAGATCTTTTTTTTTTTTTTTTTACTTGCAATACATGTTGGTCATACATTCCAGGAAAAAACAAACAAACGAGGAAGTTAGAAATACTATGAAGCAAGGTGTTTGTGTGCTCTCCCTCAGTGTGCAGCGGGTAGCTTCAAATTGACTTTTTTTCCTGCCAGCGTTAAAATGTCCTATAATTTAGTCTGGGGTGTTGTTAGATTGTTTGTAATGTTTTTATTATTTTCCTTTATTTTGTAGCAGTTATTCAGTTGATCCATTGCTATGTTTGACAGCACTTTTCATAATCTGTGTATTTGTCACCTGCAGCTCTATGTTAAGCCCAGCCCGTCCTCTGTGAGCAGCCATTTCTGCCTATGTGCTCCCCATCCCCCTTTAACAGAAAGGTTGCTGCTGCTCACTTTGTAGATTTAATGTCATTTTGTCCGTGGCTGGCATGCAGACGTAAGATAATTGTCCCTGGCTTTGTTTACTAACACATTATACTATTTTTCTTCCCTGTCAGAGTGAGAGGGAGAAGAGGGAGCGCCTGGAGGCTCAGCGAGAGAAGCAGAAAGATCTTATTTACCAACTCAAAACCCAGCTGGACGACTTGGAGCGCTTCGCCTACCAGGAGGGCAGCTATGACGCCTTGCCACAGTCCGTCGTCATGGAGAGACAGAAGGTGGGAATCCAAAGACCCTTCTTTAACAACCATTATGGGAAATATATGATGAGTGTTTATGTGAACCTTATAGTGTTATTCACAGCGCACAGATACTGAATGTTCAGTGTTGTGTTACTTACCCTATCATAGCCTACTACAGTGGTTAATTATCACGTGCCTCAGAGAGCCAGTAGGATCCTGGTTTCATTGTAGGCCGTTACTATACCATCTAAATTCACTGGAGAGAGGGTGGCGGAGCTTGGCTATATTGAAAAAATGAAATATCGCAATATGTTGTTGACGAGTACCTCAACATCAATAACTTCACAATATATAGGAGATGATTATTGCCGCTTTTATCAGATATTTACAAACCATAAATTCTGATTAGAGCAGCTGGAACGTTGATGGGACAAAAGTAGAACAGTCTACATAGTTCCGGATATTACATGGCTTTTCTGTAATACAGCCTCAAGACAACAGATAACTTATCATAATATATGATAAGTAATACGATAATATCATATACGATATAATAACAATATGGGTGAAGGAGAATGTAGTTATTGAACAGTGCTGGTGTAGAACTTGGTCAGAATAGCTATCTTGGCCTTGCCTGGGTCCCAACGTTTGAATCCGCCCACTCCACCGAGTTGACTGATTCTTATGGTCTGGCATCATGACATGAAACAGCGGTCTCTCGGTTGAAAAATGAGCAGTCCAATGAGCGCCGCGGGGGTACTAACAAATTCCCAATCAGTGCCACGGCTGGGACTTACGTTGTTGTCAAGCTGTTGTCAAGTGTTGACAAGCTGTGCGCCGCACGGAACTAAGGAGGAGTAATAACAACAATGGCAACGACATCGTAGTTTGTTTTTACTTTGCTCCCCTCCCCTTTTAAAACCCCCGCAAAGCCAGTATGTTGGGATGGCTATGCATCAGTGTCGACTTAAATTTACATTCGATTCAGGCGGATATGTTGCTTTCTAGTTATTGGTTCGGGAAAATCGAATCCCCCTCCCCCACAGAAATCAGTTAAAGTGGAGGCAATGTCAGACTGAAGATGGAAATGTGTGAGTGTTACAAGTTGACAATTCTGTCTGATATCAGGTAAATCTTGGCCCTTAACAGTGCAATAACGGCCTCAAATAACTTTCATCATGTTCGCCCAGGTCATCATTGACGAGCTGATTAAAAAGCTGGACGTGAACCTGAACGAGGACATCGGGAACCTGACGCCTGAAGAGCTGAGGCAGAGGGTGGACACCGCCATTGCTCAGATAGTCAACCCAGCCCGGGTGAAGGAGCAGTTGGTGGGCCAGCTCAAAACCCAGATCAGGGACCTTGAGATGTTCATCAACTTCATCCAGGGTACAGTTTTTTTGTTTTGTTTTGAATCACAGGTACTCCTCAGTTAACGACCGAGTTCCGTTCCCAGGACCAGGTCGTTAAGTGTATTGGTCGATAAGCGAGGATGTGATTCAAGCGAGGATGTTGTTTCACGGTAAGGGGACGTGGCCATTGAGAACGCTAGTGTAGTGAATACTGACAAACTGCGGGAACGAGACTGAGAACGGTGATGAGATGAGATGTATACAGTGTACATAATATATATAGTATATATTGTGTATATAGGATATATAGTGTATATATGATATATGTAGTGTATATACTATATTCAAGATTCAAGAGGTTTATTTTTCACATACATATACATACGTTCATACATATATACAGTGAAATGTCTTTGCAACGCACCCGGAGATTATGCACGATAGTTACTGAACTGAACATAATAGCTAACCTAATTCCTACCTAGCTAACTAACTGAAACTAACTGATTCCTAAAACGTAACGCAGTTAGTGAATAATATAAATAAAATAAAACAAAAATAAAATAAGACTCAAAAGGGTAATACAGAGTGGGGGTACAAAATAGAAGTGAAGGGAATAGAGTTATGTATATGGGATAGGCTGTTTGTATATACAGATATGTGCAGTAAAGTGCATCTGAATAAAGTGAGTATGGAGATATACAGCACAGTACACAACAGTATGACACAGCAATACAGTAACACTGCACAGAACAACAATACAGCGCAGTATGCAGTACCCCGGTGCAGTGATACAGTAGGCAGTACAATATGCTACATACAGTACAGTAAGGCAGTGGGGGCTGTGTGAGTGTCTCAGTGCTTTTTGTTAGGATACCCCTGGTGAGTTCAGCGTTGACAGTCCTTATGACTTGCAGGAAGAAACTCTGTCTCAGTCTCTGTCCACGCTGTGTGACTGCGGAGGCGCTTGCCCAACCGCAGCAGCCGGAACAGTCCGTTGTCGGGGTGGTGAGGATCCTTCATGATCCTGCGGGCTCTGCTACTACACCTCCTGGTGTATAAGTCCTGCAGGGAGGGGAGGGGAGTTCCAGTGGTACGTTGGGCTGAACGCACCACCCTCTGCAGGGCCTGACTGTCCTGAGCAGTACAGTTCCCAAACCAGGCAGTGATGTTGCCTGTCAGGATGCTCTGCACTGCTCCACAGTAGAAGGACTTGAGGATCCTCACAGAGACCCTGAATTTCTTCAGCTGCCTGAGGTGGTAAAGACGCTCCTTGTTGTGTGTAGTCCATGTTAAGTCCTCTGGGATGTGGACGCTCAGGTAGTTGATGCTGACAGATAACCTCTTGAACTTGAACTTGCTCATCCTGTCAACAGAAGTCCTATTAGTCACCAACGACACGTGCGTCCTCTCCTCCAGTCCACAGTCCAAAGTCCACTCCTCCAGCTCCTTAGTTTTGCTGACGTTCAGGAGGAGGCTGTTGGCCTAGCACTAGAGTGACAGGTCAGCCACCTCCTCACAGTAGGCCTACTCATCGTCGTACGTGATCAGGCCCACTACGATGGTGTCGTCAGCAAACTTGATGATGGTGTTGGAGCTGGACCTGGCCACACAGTCGTGTGTGTACAGGGAGTACAGTAGGGGGCTGAGGAGGCAGCCCTGCGGGGATCCTGTGTTCAGGGTGAGGGAGCTGGACATGTGCCTCCCCACCCTAACCACCTGGGGCCGGGCTGAGAGGAAGTCCAGGATCCAGGCACACAGCAGAGTGCTCAGTCCTAGCTCCCGCAGCTTGACAGCCAGTCTGGTGGGGACTATGGTATTGAAAGCTGAACCATAGTCGATGAACAACAATCTCACATAGGCCCCCTTCCGGCCGTCCAGGTACGTGAGCGTGGTGTGCAGTACCTGGGAGACCGCATCGTCCGTGGATCTGTTCGGCCGGCACGCCAACTGCGGCGGGTCCAAGGTGCGGGGGGAGGGTGGCGAAGATGTAATCCTTAATCAGCCTCTCAAAGCACTTCATGACCACCGAGGTGAGGGCCACCGAACTGTAGTCATTCAGGCAGGCTGGAGAGGTGATCTCCGGGACAGGAATGACGGTGGACCTCTCGAAGCAGGACGGAACCACCAACTCGGCCAGGGAGGCGTTGAATATCCTAGTGAACACCGGGGCTAGCTGGTTAGCGCAGGTCTTCAGTACTCGCCCAGATATGCCATCTGGGCCCGCAGCTTTCCGGGTGTTCACACGCATTAGAGCCCTCCTGACGTCATGCTCGACGTCATGCATCTGGTGTCCCGTTGCTCCATCTGTCGCTCCACTCTGTCCCTATACATCCGTTTAGCGTCCTTTACCGCCCTCCGTAGATTGTACGACGCCGCCTTGCAATTGTCCATAGTCCATAGTGTATACAGTGTATATAGTGTATAGAGTATATATTATGTATAAAGTGTGATGCGCGATGAGATGCTTGACGCTGAGATGCGCAGCGCGCACGCCGCGGTATTGTGCACAGCACACAATACAGACTGGTCAGAGAGCTGGTTGTAAGTCCTAACGGAGTGAGGAGTACCTGTATTCAAAAAGTTTCATTTGAAGCCTGGCAGATTCCCAAGATTTACAAATCATCTTTTTGACACCTTGATACATACCACCCTCTTGTTTTTAACAGATGAGGTGGGAAACCCTCTTCTGTCTGATGGTGTTCATGATGATCAGCCACGGACATCAGGCACCAACAGCAGAGCTCCAGGAGGAAGGAGGAAAGGTCTGTAGTTACCATCAAATGCTATTAATTGTATGATTATGATTAATCGAAATGCAGTTTTGATACCAAATTCGATATTGCATACAGTATACACACAACCTTTTATGAAAAAAAATTGTATGAATATTAGTATAAAACAAAAAAAGGATTACTAACCTTCAAGTATTCAAAAGTAAATAATAATGTAATAAAGTACTATAAGAAATAATTATTCACAGCTACAATAGTTAATGCACATATCATTCTAGTACACTATTATTCAAGAAAACGACAATGATGCCATTGAGTAAAATCTAAAAAGAAACGCACACGTACCTTCATATATGTCATATGTCATTACTTACAGAGTGGTAGATCAATTAGTCCTAAGATATTTTAATATTATACATTTTGTCTCAAAAATTGCTGTCCTCTTGTTATTTCAGTGGACCCAGAGCAGGCCCAAAGGATGCGAGACACTGGTCTGCAGCTGATCCAGAAGGCCTTGGCTGTGCTGCAGATCTTTGCTGTCAGCCAGTTTGGCTGTGCGCCCGGCCATGTTCCTCAGAACATGTGGTCTCACGGGACAGGCAGGGACTACGGCCCCCTGCTGCAGCAGCTGGAGGGGGCTGTGGACAAGGTGCGAGTGCAAGCGTCATGCAGACAGCCCTCAATAGAGCACGTGGTCAATTGCTCAGGTAACTCCGCTCCGGGGCCCCGGGATGAGCTGACCTCCTCGGTGAGGAAGGAGCTGGCCTTGGCCCTCAGAGACTTGTTGTCCCACGGCCTGTACTCCCCCTCGCAGGGCATGAGCCTGGTGCTTGCACCCATCTCCTGCCTGCTTCCTCACAGGCAAGGCCCGCAGACCATGCACCCCTGGGAACTCTTTGTTGAATACTACAACTCCAAAAACGGAAAGGCCTTTGTGGAGTCACCAGCACGCCAGCTCTCGCAATCCTTCAGCCTGCCTGTGGGTGGCGGCCCAGTGACCATCACCCCGAAGCAGTCGCTGCTTTTGGCCGTCCACACAGTGCTGAAGGAGCACGGTCGCTATAAGCGGGGGGCGGACTCGGAGTTCAAGGCACTAGTGTGCATGGCTTTGAACGAGCAGCGGCTGGTGTCGTGGCTCAATTTGTTGTGTAAATCAGGGACACTCATCCATCCGCACTACCAGCCCTGGAGCTACATGGCCCAGACCGGCTTTGAGGGAGCCCTGCGCATCCTGGGCCGCATCAGCCACCTCAAATTCAACCTTCCCGTGGACCTGGCCGTCCGGCAGTTGAAGAACATCAAAGACGCTTTCTGAGAAGGGACCAAAGAGACAACGTAGACGTCCAAGTAGACATCCAAATCCTGCAGATATCCAAAATAGTCAGAGCAGATCAATGGGTCTAGCTAAATTCATCCAACTCATGCTTCCTTATGTCTAGCCTGAGTGTTACATCCCTCGCATTATGAATTGGAAGCATTTGCACCGTAATTTGCACCTTTTGGTCGTGCCACCCTCACCGCACTTCTGGAGAACGGTTTTATTATGAGAGCTTGTAACATAGGCATGCATGGGTTAGTCTACAGTACATTACGTTGTGTATATCATCTCTAACGGTGAACAAATATGGTCTGCATATTTAATACATATTCACATTTGCTGAATTTACATATTTATATGTCCCCAATTCCAGAAAAGATCGCTGCTTATACTATTACATGCCTTAGAAAGGAGTTTGAGAGGACCTTGCCTTTGTGACCTTTTACTACCTGTGTTTATCATTCTGAGCCCCTTTTGTACCTGATTTGTCTCTGGCCTATGCAACGCTATGTGGTTAACGGTTGTTTTTTCAGTAGCACGATCCTGTGATGATCATTCATTGACGGTTTTCTGAGACATTCCTGGTCATCTCCAAACGGTAAAAACTGCTAACAGTCCTCGATACTGTGCCTTGCGCACAGTAAAAAGGAGATTCTGGTGTTTCGCTAATCACGAAAGGTAGAGTGCAAAGGCTCACTGTCATGGAAAACATGATTGAAGTTTCAGGTCAGATTTAGGGCAAAACCAATTTTGGAATTTGCTAGCCAGCCAGGACAAATTATGTCGTTGAATATTTGTTACCATATCGGTATATTGGGGGAAAGATACTGCAGGTTTAGTGTTACATTGGAAAAGTGGATTGAACGCATGCAGGGATCAACATTGGAAAGTGATATTTCTTTATGAAATCCATTTAGTGTCTTTTAAGATCTGTGGGCAACGTCAAAAGCATTTAGACCCTGTGTTTACTGCTGTGTTTTATCTATTCCACATGCGATTATATTTGAAATGGCAATTGTGCTGTACAATATGTTTAATTATATTCGATTTAAAATAATTGTTTAAGGTTCATTTCTCTTGGTCTTTAAGGAGCAGGTGAATTTCTTTTTAATCATCCCAAAATAAATGAATGCTGAAATGCTGAATGTAGAAACCAGATATGCTGTTATATTGACACATGTTGCATCTAAGCCTCATAGTCAAGTTTTCCTGACAACTTTTGATGTATTATGGGTTGTAAACTGCAGTGTTACCTGTGAACAGGACATTTGACTAATTCCTGGGTCCACATGTAGCAAAGGCTTTTATGAGGACGTTCTGTCCGTTTGCCCACGGTACATATGATCCATTCTATATTGGGTCAGTTTGAGAATATGGACACAAATCGGCCCGGAGAAGTGTTTTATCCAGTCTACGCTATGTTGTGTTTCCGATTTTGTGTCTAGAAAATAAATATGTGCACTTTTTAAAATTTGGTTTCATTTGGTGTTTAGCATTTATGTTGTGAAATATGAGGATATTTATTTAATGGACATGAGTATGATTTCACAAAGCCTAAATTATTATACTCAGCTGTATTTTTTGTTGTATTTCAGAGCACAATCTTAAATATATCTTAATTGAGTGAGGATGGTTTAGATTGAAGGGTTCATGAAGGGTTAATGTTTTGTTTATTTAAATTAAAATGTAAGATAGAAATATATTGAGAACATCCATTTTATTCATGTGGTCCAAGCAAATAACTGCTTAGTCTGCATGCATGTTGTTTCTGTTCCTGCTACTGTGTAACTGTAAATGAGTTCATCTGGAATTCACTTTGACTATATGCTTTACCCACCATTATTTGCATTGTTTGTGTCTTTTAATCATGTTATTAAATCATCTCAAGAACCATTTATTGGTGAAATTATTTTCATTGTTGTAGTAGTATAGTGAAAAGCTGCCATCACAATTAGTGAGGTAATCAAGTCTGAAGAGATGAGAGATGTGCAATAAAAAAAAAACAACTTTCATATAAACTTCTCTGGGGAGCAGAGGAGTCCATGAATGAAATGTGAAAAACAGAGCATTTGGAAAGGACGGTTGTTTTTATCTGAACAGTATCTACTGGAACTTGCTGATCCATATTGGAATCAACACTGAAGTTTTAGAATATATTGTCAGGTATTTTGGTCTATTCCCTGTATGAAGGGAATATTCCATTTTTGGGGGAAGATTGTGTCTTAACCAGATTCAGACTGTTTGCTGTAACATTGTAAAATATTGCTATTTTAGCAAGATAGGGAATGTGAAGTTTGACGGTTGCTATGGACTCCAGTCACCATTTTTGGAGGATCGCTTTCATTCAGTTGCATAGAGAAATGGGCAAAATTTACAAAATGTACAAAAATGGAGAAAGGTACGGAGAAAAATAAGGTATGAGGTTTTACTGTGAGATTTTCTGCGGCAGTTTTTCACCTAAACGAGACTTCCAAGCATCTTATAATTCAAAAATGCCGACCAACATTCAGTCCATGCGAGTGATTCCCCAAATATGGCGGCTTGCCCCAGAGATATGACGTCTGCTTCACAAGATCTTGGTCGTTTTAAGTGCAGCTACATGCCACACTATTTTTAAGTATATCAAAATTGGATGGATATTTCAAAACTGGATGGATGAATGGATTTGAAATTTAGACTCAATTTAAACTCCTCTGGGCTCAAGATGGAATCCTCAAAACAACATTACGAAGTGATGGGCTATTTGATTGGTCGAAAGTATAACTGAATACTAAAAAAATATTATAGAAAATAGATATTAAATCATAATTTATTATTATTATTATTATTATTATTAATAATAATAATATCTTATGTTTCGCCTCAAATTACTTTACAAAACAAATCAACAAAGAAATAAAAGTATTTTCTTCTGCCATTTATGTTTTCAATGTGTTTAATCTCATATACTATATATATATATATATACACACAGTATATACATATATTTATATATACAGTATATATACAGTATATACAGTATATATTTAAATATAATAAATATATAATCAATATAGAAATATAGAAATATATTTAAACTATTTGTATATATTTGCTGTATTATCTCTCTCTCTCTCTCTCTGTATATATGTATAAAACATTATTACAACATTATATATACAGTATATATACAACGTATATACAGTATATATTTAAATATAAGTAATATATAATCAATATAGAAATATAGAAATATATTTAAACTATATATATATATATATATATATATATATATATATATATATATAAAACATTATTACAACATTATATATAAAACATTATTACAACATTATATATATATATATATATATATATATATATATATATATATATATATATATATATATGTGTGTGTATATATCATTTGTAGTATAAAATTGTTTTCATATAATTACTATTTTCCTGCTTTTATCACTATTTTCAATATTATTCGCCAAATAAATTATTGTCCGGAAGTGACGTCGATTGATGCGGTGTGAAAGGTCACGAATTCCTTCTCAACTTCCTTTCCTGATACCGCTGGCCGTAGAACAGCACCAGTGAGTGACTTTCCCCTCGGAATAATCGCTAATCATCCTTTACAATCGAGCCTGTTATTAAGTCGATAGTGGTCGGGGTTCACGACAAACATGTGCAAGATCAAAATCGGTGCAATATCGTCACGTATTCCAGTGGTTCCGTAGGACAAAGTGACGATTAATGCCGAGCTTGGGCTTACTTAGTTTCCTTCCAACATGGCAGCCTCCTCTGCGTTTAGCTAACCGTGTTCACCGCAAACTGCCGCCCTGTGGCTCCGTGTTCCGTGTAATATGAACATAACCCAAAAGTGGCCTTATAACCAACCAGCAGGACATAGCGGCCCGTCATTAAAATTAGATCAGCTACTAAACCGGACACCCAACATTTCCTGGATGTGGGCTAACGTAGCTTAGCCTCGCTGCGAAACCCAACAGCGTCGGCGACACAAATGATCCACCGTGTATCGCCGACTCCGCCGAGCTCGGGTCGGGGCAGGTTCCGCTCAGGTGTGTAATCTAACGTCGTGTTTTCTTCCCGTCAGACATGGGCAAGTTCATGAAACCTGGGAAGGTGGTGATGGTCCTCGCTGGACGCTACGCTGGGCGCAAGGCAGTCATCGTCAAGGTAACACATGTCGTGTTGGTCACAAACCAGTATAATATGATGACGACGACGTTCACCTGTACACGCACCTGCAGGGGATTCTCACTCATTCGTCAACGCCTCATTGGCGGCTTGCACGCCTATCATCTGTTTGTGGGTCGCCTAACCATGCAGGATATTAAATATTATTTTTCCTAAACGTAAACACTTTGCTCACGCAGAAACAAAGATATTAATCTCTAGAAGTTTCCTCAAAGTGATTTTTTATCTTTTAAGGTTTCCTACCATGTTGCACATTTTCTCTTTCTGTGTTTTTGTGCGTTTGGATTGTCCACATGCGCTTCTGCATTTAAACTGTCCCCCATATCATCTATGTATTTCTTCCCCCCCCCCCCCCCCCCTATACATTTCCATGTAGACCAGTGTAGATATTATTGAACTTCTATTTATCCCAAATTAAGTGGTGTTGTGGCTCAGCGGTTAGCGTTTCCACGGGTTTTAACCTGCCTGCGGCCGTTCTCTGGCGTGTGCTGGTGCTCAACTGATTTGTCGGGCGGATATTTGCGCGTTTTGAGATCATCTGCATTAGCCTGCGCTCTCAAGGTCGATAAACAAAATGTCTGCAGACTAGTGCTATACATATAGATTCTGAATGTTTGAAACGGTTTCAATACTCTTTCCGCACTGTCGATATATCAGGAGCTGCGCTAACTCGCTCCTCTCTCTGACAGTGAGTTAACACACACACACACACACACACTGCAGCACCTACATGGCCCTGCCTCCTCTCACTCACTGTCATTCACTTCGGTTTGTCATGGTGTTGGCACATTAAAAATGCCCCCCCCCCCCTTCATACAGTGCTGCGTTGTGTGTGCGTTCTGTGGCGGTTTTCCTGTTTTTATTTTAGATCTATTTATTCTTGTATGGTTTTTCTTCAAACGCAATGTACTTATAGGACTGTCCAGTTCGGTCCTGTTACAAACAAAACCCCTGTGTTCTCACAGCCCCATGCCGGGTGTCCCTGTTGCTTTTTGTTGCTATGGGACCTAGTTTGGTCAGTCTGACCAGACTGTGATATGACGCAGTTTATAATCTTATTAATAGTTTATAATTTTTTTCTTTAGCTTTTTTACAAAGTTAAGATTTCATTACATGAAGACATGTATTGAGTTGATACATTTTAATTTAAAATAAGTGCACTGCAGAGACAATGCGGACAATAACATTTGTGTTAATTTAAATTCAGCATCTGTGTCTGATTTGTTTTTGTTGCAACAAAAAAAACATGATACCTGCATTATATATGGTCCATCGGCCCGCTCTCTAAATATTGGCATCGACCATTGAAAAACCCATATCGGTCGACAACTAGTGTTTACATGCTCTCCCCATGTTAATTTAGTTTTCCGCCGACCATAATGTAACTTATCTTTTCAGAACATTGATGATGGAACTACTGACCGACCCTACAGCCACGCTCTGGTCTCAGGCATCGACCGCTACCCACGTAAGGTGACCACGACCATGGGCAAGAAGAAGATCGCAAAGAGGTCCAAGATCAAGGCCTTTGTCAAGGTGTACAACTACAATCACCTCATGCCCACCAGGTTAGTGTCGCAGATTCTGCATCCTAATGGGACTGATTTGGTTGCACACATTTTGTCTAAATACTCATAGTGAAGTCTTTATGGGAAGAAAATGACTGGTTGTATGATTTTATAATTGCGTTATGCACCTGCAGGTGCAACTAAACTGGTGGCTCAGGCAAACATTTGCAAACACCATGAGTTGACTTATCAGCCATTTTCCTGGACCAGGGGATTTTATTAAGCCCTTGATTAAGATGTATTTTTGGATAAATATCCAAACATGTATTTGGAATGATACCTGCGCTTGCTGTCCAGAAAGGTTTTGGTTATAGTTACCTTACAGAACTCTTAACCTAAAATATGCATTATAACTAGTGTTAAAATGTATAATGGTGGTATTAGAGTTGAGACTTTTTTTTTTTTTTTTAACAATGTGGACGTCTGAATTCTCCTGAGTTAGCCTGAGATGCTACCAGTGTGTCAACTCCATCGCACCATTTTACATTGTTGCTGTTTATTAGGGACTGGTTGGAGTTAGTTTGGCTTTTATGTGAGGAGTATATTTCAACTTAGGGGGCGGGGCCTTCAATCCCTACTGCCAAATGAAAACACAGCCCACAGATGCCTTTAACTCTGCAATAACTGCAGACTGTGGGGAAGCTTTTTGCTGGCGTAGTGTTGGAATGACACAGCGTACACATGCAGTGGATACTGTCCATACTTGTTTCTTTTTATCTGACCAAAGAAACTGGATGTTTTCCCCTCTCTTCATTCAGATACTCTGTGGATATTCCTCTGGACAAAACCGTCGTCAACAAGGACGTCTTCAGGGACCCGGCCCTGAAGCGCAAAGCCAGGCGGGAGGCCAAGGTTAAGTTTGAGGAGAGGTGAGTCTGAAGATCTGTTAGGTCTGAGACATTCTCAGCCATGGGGACCAGTTCCTAAAAGCTTTAATACCGCTCTGCCCTTTCCCTGTTTTGAAATGGGTCAAGAAAGAATTTGAACTCTACAATGTAGAAAAACTTGCCCATCATCACCTTGGAAATATTTTCTTTAAACTTGTAAACGGCATCAACTTGAATCTCGATTTTTCATCACAATCATCATTGAGAGCATAATAGAAAAAGGAATAAAGAACTTTATCCTTGCAAATACATGTACAAGAAATTTGACTTGCCAAGTACTGTTTCCCCAATCTTTGATTAAAAAGTTTTTCTCCCTTTCCACAGGTACAAGACCGGCAAGAACAAATGGTTCTTCCAGAAGCTCAGATTCTAGGCTCAATTGGTTTCCCAAATAAATGTATAAAAAAAGATCTTGATTGTTTTTCTTTAAGATGTTAAATTGTTCCAGCAAGTAAAATGAAATGTTGGACGTTTGCCTTGATGTCTTTATAAAAACAAAAACACACACACATAGGGAACATCTCAGTAAAACTGAACTTTGGAGGAAGAGGTTGTAGAAGTCAGTGAAATTAGGTTTATCCTGAAGACACAAGTTGGTTTCTGTGATAAATTGCACATTCTGCTCGGATGGCAGGAAGCCAGTTAACAATTGTCTGAATTTGAGAGAATATTTTAAATAGTGGTTGCAGGCTTGTCAGAATCATCACTACTGACATAGAATATAAACCAATCAACAAGTTGGACTTTTTTTCCCTCACTTTCATGGTTTGGGGTTGAGGCAAGTGGGTGTAATTTGGTTTACCTTAAAAGATCATTGCAGTCCCACACACTGCACTATGTTCTACAGCGTTATTTCAGTGATTCATAGTTTGCAGTGTGAATTACCACTTGTGTAATATTTTAAACATCATAAACCGTCTTGTGTACAAGGTCTTAAAGAGCTCTGGCCTCGGTTAAGATTGTTTTTGACTGTCAAAGATAGTAGGGCTAAATGATTCACTGGCTCAACATATAAAAAAAAAAACTATCTGTTAAGCGTATTGTTTCCTTAACTTAAAATTGACAGATTATATGTTTTAAATCAATAACCTGAAATAAAGTGCGTTCATCCGATGAAATTATTCCTACCTATGATTTCCTTTGCGGGTTTAGCGATTTTGATCTCAATTCACATTTTCAAAATATGAAGGTAAACCACAGATAAAAGCCACATCAGGGCTCGACCTCAAAACAAATACATAAATACATCTCTCGGCAATAGAAATGAGTTCATGGATGTACTTAACCCAAAACTATTTTATTAAAACAATAATAAAAAAAAAAAATCCCACTCAACAAAACTAACCCATTAAAAAAAAAAAAAAACCCCAAAAAAACCCTCATCTTCAGTTTTTTCTTTTTCTCCTCAAACAATGGGATGCCAAAAAAAAAAAAAAGAATCCCATTTGATAAAGTCAACTTCCATAACATTGTGCTGAGCCTCTGCTGAACACGCCGCGTGAGGGCGGGCACGCAGCTCGCACGCCCCCTGCTGCTGAGCGCCTCGCACTGCGGGCGGCGGTGTTCGGGGAAACAGAAACTGAAAGGCGCTTCTCCAGCTGTCGGTGGTGAAGCGTCGAGGTGAGTCGTTTTATGTTTCAAATGACCGATCTCTCCACTCATGCTTTGCCCCATTCCAGGCTGGGATTCTTAACTTTTCAATCCGCGCAGTAAATTATGAAGTGGCTCTTTGCTTAAAACAATTAATTCTTATAGCACTAAAAATGAGTGACCTCACCTCGTAAGTTACTTTAACCTGCGTTTGTCAGTTACATTAAATTCCAGATTATTGTTATTATTTGATTGTATTTTATACACGTTTTATTATTTCCTTCTATTGAGGATTATTACTAAGCACTTTGGTTTGCATGGTGTATCTTCTCTCTTTGGGCTGCTCCCGTCAGGGGTCACCACAGCGGACCATCTTCCTCCCTTACACCAACCGCCTGCATGTCCTCCCTCACCACATCCATAAACCTTCTCTTTGGCCTTCCTCTTTTCCTCTTGCCTGGCAGCTCCATCCTCAGCATCTTTCTCCCAATGTAACTCTCATCTCTCCTACACACGTGTCCAAACCATCTCAGTCTCGCCTCTCTCACTTTTCCACCAAACTGTCCAACCTGAGCTGTCCATCTAATGTACTCATTCTTAATCCTGTCCATCCTTGTCACTCCCAATGAAAGTCTCAACATCCTCAACTCTGCCACCTCCAGTTCAGCCACCTGCCTTTTTGTCAGTGCCACCGCCTCTAAACCGTACAACATGGCTGGTCTCACTACCGTCCTGTAGACCTTCCCTTTCACTCTTGCTGGAACCTTTCTGTCACAGATCACTCCGGACACTCTTCTCCACCCACTCCACCCTGCCTGTACTCTCTTCTTCACCCCTGTCCTGCGCTCTCCGCTGCTTTGGATGGTCAACCTCAAGTACTTGAACTCATCCGCCTTCTCCACCTCCGCTCCTTGCATTCTCAGCTTTTCGTCGCCCTCCCTCCCATTCAGGCACATGTATTCTGTCCTACTCCTGCTGACTTTCATTGCTCTTCTCTCTGTATATGCTCCACAAATAAAAGTTGTTATTATTTAACGCAAATATTTGAGTGTTCTCTGATTATTATAATAATTATAATAATAATTTTTATATCTTTTTTCTAGATTGATTCGTCAGTCATGTCAGAAGAGGTATTGATCCAACTTTAACTTCAATATCATATTACTCTCAATACAATCCATTCTTCAGAACTGATCATTTGTAGTTGCCTATTTATTACATATTGCATGCAACAGAACATTGTAAATGCTAATTATTTCCCGCACAAATATAAGTCATTATATTGCTTTTCTGTAAGTGCCGTATGTGTTGGTGTGTCTTCCAGGATTTCTCCATAGTGCCTGAAGATCAGTGTACTTTGGGGGCAATCGATGGGGCGATCAAGAAATACATGGTGAGGCAGAGTCATCTTAAACTGCCTTTTCTCTCACAACACACCGCTCGCTGGGCTGCACCGGTGAGAGCGGTGATCCACACGCGCTGACCGACGGGTCCGTGTCTCAACAGGTTCAGTACGATCAGCTGCTCAGCGAGCAGAGGGAGCTCGCCATCAGCCGGGATGAGCAGCGCCTCCTGGCCGAGCGATTCAGGGAGCGCCACAACGAAGCCGCCAGGACGATAGAAGACGACAAGAGCAACTTCTTCATGGATATCGAATCTGAAAAGGTATGTTAAAAGAAAACAAAAAAACAACCCCTTGGAGGCCAACTGCTGTTGAGGGAGCGATGTCGGCAACATTGACGTTCTCCGTCTCACGTCCTGCTTCGCTCCCGTCGAAGGAGACGCTGGAAATCCTTAAACAGCAACAGAGCCAACTCCGGAGAGACATCGAGACAGAGAATGCGGCCTACTGCGAGCTCCAGGGGAAACACAACGCCGTGAAAAAGCAGAGCGAGGTAAGAGGCCGAAAGCTGTGATTTTTATCATAGTTAAAAAGATTCAAGGCCTGTAGGTTATTATGGCCGAAAAAGATTGAAGCCGAAATCTGCGAATTATGGTCGTCGAGAAGATTTACAGCCAAGGACCGTGTAGGAGAGCCCGCATCTCGGGCTCATCAAAAAAGCTCAGCCCGAGGTTTGAGGAACTTGGTCTCGGCGAGGTGCTCTTATCTTCCCGCGAACTTCAAAACTTGGGGGGAAAAAAAACCATCACCGGAACAAAGCAGAAGCCGATGCGTGCAAGTTTTATTGCGTGTCAGATAAGTACAGACACCGCAACAGAGCTCGGAGTTGGTTTCGCCAAACCCCAACTGCTTCATCCCTTTGTTCTCATATCTTTCATAGTCGCGACGAGGGGCTTGCTCGTTCACATATCTCGCCTCATTTTATGTCGAGAAATCATCAGAAATATATTTTGAGCCAGTCGTGGTCTTGTCTCTTTGTTGAGCCGTCCTCTGACGTCGCTTCGCAGCCAGCCAATCACGGCCTTCAGGGCTACAGCCCTCCTTCTTTTGAAGATGGTGTTCATTTGTAGTTTTCTATCAGCTGCCAAAATAAAGAAAACAAAAAGACTGATATATGCTGACTGTTCAGTTTAGGGCTTGTCCCTTTCATGACCTTGAGAGGTGGTGCTCCCAAGGTCATGGGCTGGTCGTGAGTCCGTGGCTCTATCTGGTGGTTTACAGAGTGTACTATTTTTTCAAAGGAATTCTTAAAGCATAGTTACATATTCAATTTGGTATTAAGTAGGGTTGTTCTTGCATCGATTTTTGCATAACATATAGAGGGTTTTCATGTGCGGTGACTAGATTTAATCATAAAAGGTTCCCAATTAAACAACAACACACTGTTTTCTTTGCCCCCCCCCCCCCGTCGCCGAAAGGCGTCCACCGCATTGCCCGAGAAGGAGGTCGTCTTCACCCAAACCACGTGGGACGCCGCCAATCCGGACGGGTTGGATCTGAAGACTCGTGTAATCTATCCCATGGAGGGAGGGACTGCGCTGATCACATTCGAGGAAGAAATCGGTGAAACTGCTTTCTCTAATCACCCCCATGAACACCCAGCTATTTCTGAGCGCTTTTCACGACCTTTACAATTCAAGCTCATATATGGACTCATTTCCAAGGGTAAAACACAAAGTGTTTTGTATCTCTGAGCCAGGTGAGGTCTACCATCTAACCTCACATTCTCACATCACTTGTATGCAGAATGAGAAAGATATGATGTCATAACTGGCGAAAGAAACCCCGCAAAAACGGCTAGAATTGAATTTCTTTGTTTTTGGGGTTTTTTTCATTCAAATTCCACTGCAAACGTAAACGAACAGAGTTTGTGAAAACACAAACATGTACCCACAGGTCTCGTAAACATAAGCCTTCTCCACTCTCCTCCACACTTCCCCACACAAATGTAACCATTATTTCAGGCGTGGTCCTCAGAAAAGCTCAGTCGCCCCGGGAAGTGCTAGAGTGGTTCAGGCCCTTTGAAAAAGATGAATATGGATAATTATTACCATGAAAATCATACATATGTACATACATGTATAACATACAAACAAAATAACACACACATACACTCTAATAATAATAATAATAATAATAATAATAATAATAATAGTGATGATAATAATAATAATAATAATAATACATTTGAATTACAATTAGAAAGTACCTCTGCAAACCAAATGGTGCAGATTCTCTCATCGTCACTACTCTGCAAAATAATTTCCAGTGCTTGATGCACTGTCAGCATCTTTTTCGCCATTTTTCTTTCCAAGTACAGTTGTTTTCCTTTACTTTGGAATACTTTCACCATTCCTTTCTTCTATACAACAGGCAGTCGCATTGGGGAATAAAAAAAAAAAAGACGTTTTTTTTGTCTTTTTTTCCCCTTATCTCTTTCCTATTGGCCGGTAGAGCATGATGACATCACTAACAGGCGACATTAGATCTGTAAACGAAAGGATGAGCCTAAGCCTAAAGGAAAAGCATAGGATGTAATCTGTACAGATACGCATCAAATTGCGGACTTCCTAGCATCGGCTGAGGTCGGCCCACATGTGTGATCTACGGCTATTCCTTTCTACGTCAGGGTCTCTAGTCTCCAGAACCGCTCACGGCATATTTCTAGTCCCAGGCCATTCCTTTTTCCTTTTTGTTAAACGATCATTTGAAAAAACTGCGCACGGGATCGTGGAAGTGTGAGCCGTATTGTGAGAGTGCTCTCAAGCATCTGTGTGCTCTCCTGTCCTCAGTGGCCCAGAAGATCCTGTCCATGCGGGAGCATCGAGTGGGTCTCGGAGAGGAATGCTTCATCACCGCGGTGGCCGAGCCGGTGCAGCTGATCGTGCCCAGCTACGTCGAGGTGATGGATGAAATGGGACGGAAAAAAAAACAATCGCCGCGAGGCGCGTACGCTCGACTCACCGTCTTCCCGCTCCCTCAGATGGACACCCGCATTTCCTCCCGGCGGGTTCTGGTTTCCAACCTGCCTGACCAGGACGGCGACAGCCTTTTGGACAAACTGGAGATCCACTTCGGCAAGAGCCGGAACGGCGGTGGCGAGGTGGAGGACCGGGAGATCCAGGACGACTCGGGCGGCGTGGTCATCACTTTCTGCGACACCAACGGTCGAGCGGCGTTCTCACCCCTCTTCCCCTTTCCCTCCGCGGGTTGATTGTGAACCGCTGGAGGAAAAAGTGGCGGAAAACGTAGTACAATGGAAAATCGGGCGCTTGCATTCGGTGATCAAATTCTTTCATTCAATGCATCAAAACAGCGTTTTTACAATGGAGGACAAGCAGTTCAACACGTTGTTGTGTGTGGTTTGGCGCCGCCGTCAACAACAACGCCGTGCGTGCGTGTTTTCGTTCCCGCCCATCGCGGGGGAAATCTTATTTTTAGGGGCCAAATCCTGACCGGTGATTCTTGTTTCCAACAGTCGCCAAAGGCCTGATAGATAAGCAGCACCACGAGGTGGAGTTCGGGAAAGGAAACAAGCACAAAGTGAAGGTGACTCCTTTCCTTAACGGGGAGATAAGGCTTTTTAAGGTAAGGTCATATTTTGTGTGCACAGGGTGTGTTCTGCGTGCCGGAACGCCCGCGACTCAATGACACTGCGGGAGAAACGACCCAAACGTCTCCTCTTCCTATTTCCCGCCAGACCAAATTATCGGTGTGCGCTCGCACCGTGCTGCTGACGGGGATCCCCGCCGTCATGGCCGCCGACGGACTGATGGACCTGCTGGAGATCCACTTCCAGAAGGGCATCAACGGCGGAGGGGAGGTGGAGGCCATACTCTACAACCCGCTGGGCGCGTGCACCATGGCGCTCTTCGAGGGGGACAGCTCCCCGGAGCGATAAAGCCCTGCCGATTTGCATTTTTCCCACGATAGCTCTCGGTGATGGAACTATCGAAAACATCCCACATAGGTGTGAGGTGAACGGCCGCTTCGCCAACACGCGGGAAGAGACAATATCCTGCCTAACTAACACATAGTGAACGGCACTTTTTTTTTTCATGGAATATAGTGCTTACTATCCTTACGTGATTAACTTCACGATTGGTATACCACCAATACCACGCTATGAACTGTAATATTTCATCATCCGTCTTTCCTTTGTCAAATCCAAATCACCGGGTGAGCTGTATTTACAGCCTATGTTGAATGCTCTTACATGTTTTCTCTTATAATTTATCAAATCAGTTCATCTAAATGTAAATTCCGACAGTACGGAGATTTAAATATGTCTACCTTTTCATTGACGGGGCAAGCAGTTGTTGTTTCAACGTCCCACATTAAAAGATTGTATGGTATCACCAGACACATTTTGGCCTTGGCGAGTCACTCAATCAAATAAAGGTTGACTTTCCGATTCGTTTCTTGATTCAGTTGACCTAGCGCGCTGTGAGCGGGAGTCATAAGAGTCAGATGGCTCTGAGTTGTGAATGGAGTTCTCACAGGAAACAGTTCATATTTATATTGTTTAAATTTTAACAAATTATTATATTATTTCAACCAGCCTAAGTATGTTCATAACAAGTGTAAAGCAACTTACTAAATTATTTCTACAGTTTTATTGACTTTATTTACTACTGCTGTTTAATAGGCTGCACCGTCTTGATAATCCTTTTCGCATTTCAAAGCATCCAAACATGTTCTCAATTTGAACAGAATTAGGCTGGCTGCTTCTGCAATCTGATTGGCTGGACTCAATACTGCGCCTGGCTGGTGTGGTATCCGATTGGCTGGTGCAGAGGCCGGGCCAAACTCTGTTCCTTTCCAACCTTCAGGATGCCATTGGGGGCGTGGCCTACCTCTGTTCTGATTCAGAAGTTGGCAGGGAATAAGATTAGACCACGCCTCCATTACAGAGCTGAATAAGGCCGCCATCACAATAAGGTATAAAACAAGCCATGCACAAATAGCTTCCTGAATGAACAGAATTAGGCCACGCCTCCATTACAACCAAATGCCATGCCTCCATTACAGAACAGAATTAGGCCACGCCCCCATTATCAAAGCACGGTATAAAGCGTCCATGCCCCCAATATCATAGTGAATGTTGAAAAGGAACCAAATCAAGCCATTACAGAACATAATTAGGTCGCCCTGAAGAAGAGCAATCTTTAATTGTCACACAGCGCACCACACTACAACACACGCACGCACATGCTTTGGATGGTGGCCGGTGAAATGAGGCCTCTGCGTTTAACCCATCCTGGCTTGTCCTTCCTCCGGGGGCACAGCCAGGAGCAGTGGGCAGCATTCGTGGACGCGCCCGGGGACCTGGTGATGAGTGTCCATCGCTGATCAGACGATGATGGGTGCATGTTTATGGGGGGGGTCCTTACTGACGTGAGGTGGAGGAAACCCCATGTGAGCAGGTGGAGAACATGCAAACCCCACACAGAAAGGCTCCTATTTGGGAGATAACCCGCCGGAGCACGGTGCCAACAGCGCCCCCAATAGCATACTGAAGGCTGAAAAGGAACATAGTTAGGCCAGGCCTCCATTACGCACAGCTGTAACTGCTCCGAAATGCGGCTCCTGACTCAGACCCAACGTAGGGCCCACATCAGTCCCATCTTGGCTTCCCTGCACTGGCTGCCGGCGCCCTACAGGATTGATTTTAAGATCCTTGTGATCACAAACAAGGCACTGCACGGATGAGCACTCAATGACATTCCTGAACCCTTACAGTCCAGTGAGACTCCTCAGGTCATCTAATCAGGGACCTTTGACTGTTCCAGACGGTCAAGCTCCCACCTGTAGGCGGACTCAACCCCACCAGAGATGAGCCCAACGAGGGTGGTGTCGTCCGCATATTTCAGGAGCTTGACAGACTGGCGGCTGGAGGTGCAGCTGTTGGTGTACAGGGCTATATAGTGTTTTACTTACTTACATAGTGAAGAAATAAAGCAAGACCGCAGCATCATAAACAACATAAACAGTAAATGCACTCAGTAAAACTGTTCAATATTATTTCATTATGGTCCTTAGAATCTGGGTTGAAATGGGGCCCCCTTGGCCTCTGAAGTTTAGTATCTCTGGTCTAGAATAGAGAACAGCTGTTCTTTGCCTCAACGTCAAACAAAGGAGTCTACTTCTCAAAGTGGAGAGCTCTGGTTTTTGATAGAAGGTGCCATCTCTCGTGGTGGAAAATGAGAAAATTACACACTTGAAAAAAGAAAGGAAAGCACAACAGCCATCATTGGGTACAGGTTATGTTTATTGTAAAAACATAAAAGCCAAGTAAAAGTAACAGATTGAGACTAAAAAAAGAACACCAAAATGACTCAGACTCAACCGTCACATAGCACAAAACAGTATCCAGCAGTAGCCCTGGTGCAGCCTTTCTGTTCACGGGAGCTACAGAGCCACAGGACAAATACACACTAAGGTCAGGCACTTAGACAAAAGAAGGAGGTGCATGGAGTGTGAACCTGAAGTGGGAGACATCAAGTAAAATACATTCAAAGAGGGGAAACCAAGCGAGGGGAAGGACATAATGCTGGATAGACACTGAAGAGAGTTTTGGAAGGCAGAACCATTTCTAAAAATAGGTGAGGAGGAGAAATTTTATATATATATAAATAATATATATAAAACCGGCGGGGTCAAAATATGTATATATATATATATATATATATATATATATATATATTTATTTGAACCCCTCCGTTTTTTTTTTTCTTAAAAAGGAAAAAAGTTTCTTATTCCTTACATTACGATTGCACAATCTAGTGCAGGAGTCACTGAGAGTACCTCTGCATGGTTTCGTACTTTGAAACTGCATATACGAGTAGGCGAGGGGCCGTTTGTGGGTGCTTAGGTCTACGAAAACCTCTCCTTCTCCATCCTTTGTAACGTCCCAACAATCAAAAACCACAGGCAAACAAAGCCAAACTTTGTTTTCTCACTCATACATTTTTTTTTTTTATTTTTTTTTTATCATATCCGACGTTACGTGGGTAAAAATGACCTTTTAACAGAAGCCCCTCTGGAATCACGGCCCCACGGAGGTAAAGCAGCACTGTCCTCAAATAGCAATCTCAGTTTATCATCTTTGTCATGACAGTCACAACATGTACCTAACAAACCTATTTGTTTTCTTGCTTTTAGAGTTAGAAGTTTCAACATTTAACAGCTATATCCACTAGTGAGTACATCACCTAACCATAGTCCTATTTTAAGAGTCCACTTAAAACAGAATTCACAAGTAACAGAGTAACACAATGTGTTCAAAAAACAACAACAAAATAACAGGATCATAGTAATTTCCTTAGTAATTCACTAGTAACAGAGAAAGAATGTGTTAAAAAAAACACTACAACAAAAAAACAGGATCATAGTCATTTCCTACACGACAATAAGGAGCTTTTATATTGCAAATGTTTAAATTCCTACAATTGACGTTGATCACTCTGTGCCTATTTGCAAAGGAAGACTATAGTGCTCATCTGGTGTTGCTAACGTTTGTGCTATTAGCTGTGAGGAGCACTGCGCTCAGCTCAGGAAGGGATATGTCAATAAAAACAGCTACAAGAGAGAGCGCTTAAGAAAATCCAAACAAAACTTTTCAAGACGCTGTTTCCCCATTACAAAGCACGATAATCTACTGCACCTGTCTTTTCTATTCAGGAAATATTCAACCTGATGAGAATGGAAAGGTACAATGAATATCACTACTGGCATGTGGGTCACAAGTTCAATCTCAGAGTTCTTAGCATGAAAACTGGAAAATTCCTGTTTTATTTTTAGCTTTTCCTTCAATGTTATGTTCCAAAGTCAAACTGTTGCAAAAAAACAAACCTCATTCCTGTGAAGGTCTCAAGAAAAAGAAATGAAAGAGAAAATACGTGTCCTCTGGTGGTCTGGTGTCCCCTGAGCAGACGGACAGAGAGAAGCCGTCTGTCTCCATTAGGTGTGTATATAGTGCATACTGTGTGTGTGTGTGTGGAGGAGGAGGAGGAGGGAGGGGCTGCTGGTCTTCAAAAGTGGCATCACAGGACTATTCTCGATACAGTACAAGTGCCGTGTGCGGACGCAGTCGAGGTCCAGGTCAATCAAGCCACCAACGGAGCCCAGTCGCTTTCCTTGCGTCCGTACTGTGCGGTGGGAGCGAGAGAAACAGCAAAATGAAAAACGTTTCCTCCTTTCTTGATTCAGAAAGACAAAACGGAAGGAGATTACTCGAAAGGACCCCCTCACCTGAATATCAGTAAGCTCCTTGTAGAACCTCTTGGCCAGGTCTGGTCCATTCTGCATCGTAGGGATCTGGTAAGCCTGTGTGTGTGTGTGTGTGTGTGTGTGTGTGTGTGTGTGTGTGTGTGTGTGTGTGTGTGTGTGTAAGAAAGGCCGAACGATCAAACATTTTCATTTTCATCATCATCATCATCATCATCATCAGGCGACAAGCTGAGGTTTACACATATGTGAGGATTCATTTGAAAACGTGGGAATGCAGCCTCCTACCTCTCCTCTGTAGAGCAGGCTGCTGACAGGACAGACCACGCAGGCAGTCCCTGCGCCGAACACTTCCAGAATCCTCCCGGAGTCCAGCGCCCCCAGAAGCTCCTTCATGCCCATCGTGCGCTCCGTCACTCTGAACTCACCCTGATGGAGACCAGGGGGTGGGGGACACAAAGCATGACTCGTGGGGCAGGGATTTTGGTCTTAACTGGATTTGGTATTTTGTTTTGGTCGTCTGCCGCTACCAGTAGAGACAGAATTTTACACAATGCTTAAAGTTAGAGGCTTGTAGCGGTCGCTGGCGTTTAAGTCTGGGTGCCAGTCAAGAGTCTTGGTCTGACAAATTATAATGAATAAAGAGAGCCAGCAAAAACCCTAAGAAGAAGAACTTCCACCAATCAGGTGCTCAGGAGTGTTCATCTTGTCTTCAGAGGTTTTGTTATCATCATAATCAGATGGCGGCACACACGTGATGTTAAAAGCTGTAGGCCTATCTCTACAGTCAAGAGTTTCCAATGCTAAACATCTTCCTCGTGTTGCTTCTCAGCCCTTGACAATGTGGAAAAAAAAAAACCGACCACCTATTTCTGTGTCGACAAAGGCTGTGGTTACAAAACTAAAGCGAGCAATCATATAATTATCTTTATAGCCACGAATCTCACCGTACAACTGGCATCACTAACTCGACTCGACTGTCTGTGCTCAGCCTGTTATTGGGAAAGGGCGGATCTTAAGTAGGCAGTGTAAGACAAACCAGGGAAGGAATTTGTCAACAATTAACACGGCTGTCAGTATAATCGATAGAAAGCGACGCAACAAAACGTGTTGGACCAATTGCAGACAAGTGGGAAGTCTGCAAATTATTGAGTGGTCTGCACTCCACTAAGTCAAAATGGTTGGTTTCCTAATAATTCTGTTTAGGGGCTTCCCTTATAAGCCTGCTATTCAAATATAAATAGCTTCATATCAGGATGTACCATGACAAACAACTAAAGTTCCCCTAATTTCCTGATGATTGAAACCTGTAACTCCTTGTACTCAACCAATAACAAGTGACCTGGAGGTTAGGCTGAGTGTGGCCCCATCCCCCTGCGCCGCTCCGGGTCTTACCCAGGATCGAGCCAGGTCCAGCAGAGACTGCCTGGTGACACCAGGGAGGATGATGCCATCCAAGGGCGGGGTCAGCAGCTCGCGCTCTGCAGATGGAGACATGCATTCGTCAAACACTCCCTCACACCCACGGAAGGAATGCACGTCATTTTTTCATGCTTTCCAACTGTCTGCCAAACAACATGACAAATATCCGCATGCATTTTGCTTTGAATTTAGAGGTGATGACAAATCTAGATCATGGGGTGCGGTGGCAGGTTATGGCAGAATTAATATGTTTTGCTCCACATACGCGTCTGGAAATTGAATATTTCAAAATCATTGACGCCCCCAGCATCACAGTGACACCAAGTGACACCAAGTTATATGAAATTATGACAATGCCCAGAGATATGTAAATCAAAACAAAGTCAGAATGTCTATGAATGATATATGAATAACACTTCCAGTGCTCAAAAAGGAACATTTTATAAAATCCCAGTAGCCCAAACCACGGCTATTATTCCTGATAGGAAGTTTGGAAGAATCATCTAGGAGGGAATCGTTTTTAAAGCTATATATTGCTCTGGACTAGATCGTTAGATGGGGGGAGTTAGGGAATGTCAGGTACTTTGCACATTGCAAATATCAGGAAAGACAGTAACTACAGTAGCAGATACTGCAGCTACCACAAAACAAATTAGCTGAGAGAAGGAAGGTTTAAAAAAAATGAATATGATGAGCCGCCTTCAAAAACACAGAGGCACCAGTGCCACATTTGTCCAATGGATGGATCTGAAAGATCTTTTCAGATGCCAACAAATGCTGACATGGTTGCACTTTTATGGGAAGTTAAGCGAAGCGGGCCAATTCCAACCAGACCAGACAGACCAGGCCTCCTGGTCGGAATGTTCTTTCCACCCCCCCCTCCCTCCTTTCTTTCCACTGCTCCTTGGCTGCTGCAACACCAGCTGGTTTTCTTCAAATTACCAACAAAGTTATCACGTGTCTGCAAAATAAAGTCTGACGGCAGGGAATGTGTAGAAGATCGACCTAGAGCTTTTGAAAACCCCGTTCTTTCCTTAAGTAAATGCTGTAAATCAGGTTGGCCTGCCAGGCGAAGGAGGAGGCCACGCCCAATCAATTACAAACAAGAGCACAGAGCGAGTCTCCGAGCTCAGATGGTAACAGGCCTCAAAAGGAGACGGCGGACGGATGAGGGTCCGACCTCCATTTTCGTTGGTCCAGTAGATGAAAAGGTTCATGGTGCCGACCTCGGTGATCTCCTCCTCCTCGCCGTACAGCCACAGCACCTGCTGGCAGCCCTGGCGCACCGCCTCGCTCTGCACGGCTATCGTCGGACCGTAGTTCCTGCCGGGCGGAGAAACGACGGGTGCAGCAGAAATGACAAAGTTGGCTTTCTGGTGATAGATTTAAAGGGGCCAGAGCCACCCATAATCCAAGCCTTGTGCTCAGTGGGCAAAAACGTAATATCAATAAACACAATTTTGGCATCTTCCATACGTGTGATTATGTTAATAGTTTAAGAATGGGTGACGACAAAAAAATAAATAAATAAAGAAATCACCCCTCACCCTCCCATCTTATAGGCTCCTACTCCACCTCTCCAGGCCCTGACGAAGCCCGGGTCGGCCAGCAGAGACACCGGGTTGAAGGTGCCGGTTTCAAAGTACGGCCCAACCGGGCCAACGATGACAAAGATCATAGCCTTCCCTGCCCGAGAAACACCTAGAGAGGGCTGGAGCAGGTGGAGGAGGTGAAAAATGGAGAAAAAGAAGCAGACGGTAAGTAGGACACAGAACCCTCCGTCCATACCAACATAAATGTATGCCTCTGGGCAGAGTACGACACCCGTGCTCACTTCAATTCCTATGAAGGTGGGTCTGATGTAGAGGCTGGCGTCCTGGGAGTAGGGCACCCACTCCTGGTCTAACTCCACCAGCTTCCGGATGCACTCCAACAACTCTGCTTTGTCAAACAGCTAGAAAGACAACAAAGCCCTCTTCAGACATCCATTAGGAAAAAAAGACACGGATGTGATCCTAATTTTGAATATCGTAATTATTTCCGCCGATTTCAGTCTCAGGGTTCCTCGGGCCCCCAGGACCATTACATTTGTGGGACTGATCATACCATGGCAACATTTTAACGCACACGCACAAACTGTGTAGACGCAATGCAATTATATTATTTGATGTTAAAGAAAAGGACATGATCAAAAATATTGAAACTGATTGAAACTGCAAATTGGTGTAAGCATTGTATCAAATGTTTCCCTTGTAAGTAAAAGCAATTCTGTATAAATGAAACATCCAGATAATTTAGGTTAGATCAGTTTAAATGGAAATTGTAAATAGTAAATAGCAGTATTAGCATTTTTCTAATGGTATGTTTACATTCATACTGTTCCATCAACAATTCCTGCTTCACGGCTCTGGAAGAAGCAGCACGTTCTTTACTGATCCCTGGCATCATTACTTGCAGCACAAGTCAGCATCGCGTTAAAGAGAAGGAATAGGCACATAATTCACTGTGGATAACCTGACTTCCATTAGTTGGAATTAATAAACTCAGAAACGTTACAGGAACAGTTTGAATTCAGACAGCAAGTTGTGGCTCCCCCAATACGCGTGGCGTGAGCGGCGACTTTGCCGATTTCGACGGCGACTCACAGGCAAACAGCTTCTGTCGGCGCTGCGATGCATCCTCTCCATGTTCAGCATTGGTCTGAACAGACGGACATGGTTATCCAGCCCACGAAACGCCTTCATGCCTTCAAACAGCTGATGTGTGCACATCGGACACACACACACACGCACACGCACACACACACACACACACACACACACACACACACACACACACACACACACACACAACTGTGGCAACAGGATATAATACAAAATGATACAAAATGCAAGTTAGTGTTTGGCTCAATGCTCACCTCTATTGAGTAGTGCAGGGCGGAGCTGGCCGGGTGCAGCGAGAGATTCTGGAAGGGCTTGATCTGAGGAGCCTCCCAGCCGTCCTTCTGCGACCAGCACACGGTCAGCATGTGATCAGAGAACTGCTTGCCAAACACCAGGGTGGATGGCTCGGGCTTGGGTTTAGCATTTGTGTTGAGCTCAATTGTGAGATCGGCCGCCTGAGAGGCAGAAGGGGGTGGGGGGCAGAACGCAGCAGAGACAAAAAAGACGGGAAAGAGCAGGACAAGTGGACGGATTGCAATGATTTCCTTCATTGTTTTTATCGACAGCATGCGGCAACAAAAGGACAATTAATTGAGCATCACAACAATTAAACCCTTGGGCAATCTTTTAAATTAGACAATTTATCGTCACAAACTGAATTAAGTAATGACAATGCACAGAAAAGGAAAGGAAAGACAGAACGAGCACAACCACGATTATATGATGAGCTTTCTTTACTCATTTATTTATAGAGTAGAGCAACTAAACAGTCAAGGATGGAATGTCTGTAAGTGAAAAAGATACACATGGAGCTGAACCGGACACACTCATCGTACACTCACACCAGAAGCGACACACAGCGACAAAGCAGCAAATTGCTTAATTGCGCTCCTTTAAAATACATTTAAAAAAAGAAACTTTTTAAGAGAAGGACAAATTGTCGCTTATAATTCTATATGCGTGCGCATACTTTTTTTTTTGCCAAGGTGTGTTCAGTCCCACCAGCCTATAATATAAAACAATATAAATATACAGGACAGTAGGAGCCACTTGTAGAGGGCAGCTGGAACATGACCAGGATCCAGGCAGAACCGTGATTGGGGCGTGGCTGACCCATGCAGGTCCTTGTCGGGTCCGTGCTCGGATCTCGCCAGTAATGATACTAATACAGTGACGATGACGTAACTTTGTGCCTGGGAATGCCGCCAGGCTGCATTTGTGGAAAAGCAGCTGCATTTCTTTCTGTCCACTGGGGATGCAGGGGTTCAAAACGTAACGCAATGTGCATATACGGGACAATCTTGCAATCAACAATCTTGTTTAACGAAAAAATATACATGTTTTGGAATGGAACATGTTTTCTGTATATCCAATAGAATCAATATATACATCTCTGATTTTAAAGAACAAATGGTTTGAAAGAATGAATGAATCAGTGCTTTTTTTCTTTAAATTGGAGATGTATTTAATTGACTGAAATTAATGAAGACACTGCGTAACCGTGTGTAGCAGGGACACCTTGTCGGTTATTCCCCCTTATTTTCAAATCCCAATGTTGACAGGTATGGGCTTAGTGCACCTCCCTGCCCCGCTCCTCCACCTGGGCGAAGAGTACTTTGCTGTGCATGTTTTCCTCCATCAATCCCATCCTATCTGATCCGGAACCCACGGCACTGCGTGGCTCAGACAATTAAAGTTTATTTCTAAAAGCCGTTCAGACGGACCGGGGAACCGCACCTCACACCTTAAATTTGATATTTTCTATGTCATTTTATTTTACTTAAAGTAATTGTGAAATATGGCAACAAATATAATCGCAATACTTAATGTATCGCAAGACTCCCCATATCGTGCGTTTTCGCACCGCAGGAACCTATTTCATAGTTCAGGACTAGTTCAGGACTTTTTTGGAGGAACCATCCCTTTTATTGTGTCCGCACTGCACAAACTACTGTTGGAACCATCATAGTTCTTAAAACTCAGTTTTGAGCAATTTTTTGGGCTCCAACTCCCGGGCAGGGACTAACCGGCACAAGAGGAACCTTCAGTGATGTAAGTGGCCTACCATGAGGAGGTGGCTGACCTGTCACTCTGGTGCAGGGACAACAGCCTCCTCCTGGACGTCAGCGAAACTAAGGAGCTGATTGTGGACTTTAGGAGATAACAACTGAGGACGCACGCGCCATTGATGATTAATGGGACTTCTGTCGACAGGGTGAGCAGAGTCTTTACCGCCTGGTTTGGGAACTGTACTGCTCAGGACAGGCGGGCCCTGCAGAGGGTGGTGTGTTCAGCTGAACGTACCACTGGAACTACCCTCCCCTCCCTGCAGGACTTATACACCAGGAGGTGTAGTAGCAGAGCCCGCAGGATCATGAAGGATCCTCACCACCCCAACAACGGACTGTTCCAGCTGCTGCAGTCGGGCAAGCGCCTCCGCAGTCACACAAGGAGAACAGAGAGACTGAGGAGGAGTTTCTTTTTGTAAGCCATAAGGACTGTCAATGCTGAACTCACCAGGGGCCCTCAGTGAGACACTCACATAGACCCCACTGCCTTACTGTACTGTATGTTGCATACTGTACTGCATTCTGTATCACTGTACTGGGTTATAGCATACTGTGCTGTATTCTTGTTGTTACTGCATTGCTGTGCTGTACTGTTGTATGTTGTAACTGTACATCTCAACACACACTACCTCACTTTATTCACATGCCACTTTACTGCACATATCTGTATATACATAGTCTATTCCTCTTGTTTCTTTTTTGTATTCCCACTCAGTATATTACCCTTTTATTCTTATTTTATTTACTAACTGAATTACGTTTTAGGAATCATTTAGTTTAGTTAGTGTAGTTAGTAAATTACTTAGCTAGTTTGTCAGTTAGTACATAATCTCCGGTTATGTTACAATGAAATTTCGCTGCGTATATGTAGGCACGTATGTATATGTATGTGATAAATAAACATCTGGAAAAAGGTGCTGGTGATGGTCCAGAGCTAAGACCACGGTCCCTTAGACCGGAGTCCGCCCGATTTAGTCGCATCGCTCTGGGTGGGGACCAGCCCATGTACGCTCAGCAGTAATAAAAAACATGACAAATAAAAAAATAAATCTATTTTTATTGCAGATGTATTTATTTCATTTTATGACGTTAATTGAATGAAACAGAAAATCCCAAGCTCCCACTTCACGAAAGTGGGAACAAACCTTTAAATTATATCTTGTAGATCTAATACGAGTGAAGATTAAGCAACTGGACTGATTATTTCTCACCTCAAATTTGTGCA
Organism: Zeus faber; assembly: GCF_960531495.2. Classification (NCBI taxonomy): domain Eukaryota; kingdom Metazoa; phylum Chordata; class Actinopteri; order Zeiformes; family Zeidae; genus Zeus; species Zeus faber. The sequence goes on from NC_137205.1 coordinate 13,626,745, forward strand.
GAAACAAATTTTAGTGGACAAGTAAAGTGAAATCAGTGAAAGTGAGTAAATACAACACGGAACTCCCCCGTTGTATGACATCACATCAGCGTCACCAGTGCCAGTGGTTCTCTCCCCCAGGTCGTAGTTCCCCTCCCACCTAGCCCATATCATGCAAACGCAGACCCACTGCTGAGAATCTCCACATTCCAGTGGAGCAATCAACCCTATTTCACAGAGAGGGGGAAAATTCCCATCTGAAATGGCCCACCTCTTTGTTCCCCCTGTCGTAAGAGGGGGAATCAAATATTCAGTTTACTATCATACAGGACTTCTTAATAATTCTTAATCAATAGGTGGCGATTTATTTAATAGTGGGCAACCAATCTGTGAAGTAAACCATGGAGTTTAAACTGTAGAAACAGTAAAACAATCTAGAGTGTTCAGAAGGATCCATATACTGTTTAGTCTCTGTCATGTTTTTACAAATTAATTATTATTATTATTATTATTATTATTATTATTATTATATCTATTATATCCCTGGTGTTGATTTTATTCTTTTGACTTTTATTTGTTGATTTTTAACAGTTTATTGTGCCATTTTTGTTTTTTGTTTCCTCAAGTGGCTTCTACTGTATATTAAATATGTAGACACCTACTATGCATAGCCACAGATCCTTAAATATTGTACATCTCAGCATTCAAATTGTGCTTGGAGGGAATTATTTTCAAGAGACATTATGACCGACTTAAATATGTCGGACTTCAACAGATTTTCACGGTCAAAAAGCGGCAATTACCCAGTAACGGAAACGCTGGCTAGTGCTTATCATTGCTCTAACACCGTGGTTTGCAAGAAGTGGAATCTTTTTGCCATCACTCTTGGCAGAGAAAACACCGCTGTAGATCCCCCTGGGTACACAGGATCTTGGAGATCATTTGTTTAAATTATGTCTCTGTAAATAAAAATCAGAAAGTGTGGGAGAACTGGCTTCCGCAACAATGCTCTGCCTCCATTTTGGGAACACAAGTTTTGTCTGAACCACAGTCAAGGGTTCGTTCACCGTTTATGAGCGGACGGACCAGCAGAAATGCATTATCGCTCACACCAGAAGTGATCACTGTTGCTTGTGGGCATTCCTATTCAACTCACCGCTGAGTAGTTGCCATAGCAGTGTATAAACAGATTAATGTGCACATAGCTGAATTAATTTATTTAGATGTTTGCCAATATATTTATTTTCAAGTGACAGTTATTTTTATATTTACTTATAAAATATGACATAATATATGAATATATGCAACATTACCCTACAAATCAAGTGCAAAACCTCACCAGGGATCCCAACTATCTCTGAAATTTCTTCTGCTATGGCCACTATAAATCGCTTCGGGTGTGCGAGTACGGTCAAGCAGTCCGGTTAAGTCATGTCAGCCTGATTAAAGTGTGACGGTGTCAGAAATAGACCCTTTGTTGGAAGGCTCAAGTCAAGGAAGTCTTTACTGTTTTGTTACCTTAAAGGAGGAGCTGGCAAACCGCAACGAGCCCAAGGAGAAGGGGAGTGCCTGAATGAAGCGTCCATGAAGTGCCTGGAAATGACACGCAACTTTGAAATGTTTCCTGTTAGCTCACAAATAATATATTCAACGGCGCAAAGGGTTCCTTTGAGACTACTGCAACGCGGCGAAGGTGACACGGGGGCTCCTGTCCACAGCATAACACAGAGGGGTGACGACAACATGTCTGTATTTGGCATTGCTCACTTTATCTGAGGCTGGAGTACACCCACACACTCCACTTATCACCTGCACTTTGTCTACAAAGGCTTTAAATAGCATCTTCACACACACACACACACACACACACACACACACACACACACACACACACACACACACACACACACACACACGGTGGGGGGGTCATTATGGTATTACAAAATTAAATTCAAGGACTTTCAAGTACCTTTTTAAGCACCATGTTGCATAGGCAGCTTTTTTTTAATTTTTTTTTTTACAATGCTTATCGTCTGTAGTAACGCACCATGGCGGAATAACCCCATAACGACATCAAAACAAAAGGCAATAACAATAAAGTGCAGAAATAATAACAAAAAATAGAAAGAAAATCGGCAATATGCCCTAACGCCCCCCCCCCCCAAAAAAAACAACAACAACCCCCCCAACCAATAAGCGCTGTAAAAAAACAAAAATAAACAAACACAAAACAACCTTTTTTGCAACTTGCGACAATACAATAATGGTTTCCTCGCTGTTTTAGATGGCCTAGTTGCGTGCCCTCGGTGGAACATTAACGGAGCGGCTTCACGCCGGGACGTTACAAAACGGTAGAGCTTGATCTTTGGACTCACCGTCCGGAGCGCTGCCATTGCTGCGGTCTGATAGCGGCTCACTGCTGAATGTGTTCGGGTGGAAACAACTTCCCTGAGCCGATAATCCCCGAGTTCCGCTCCGAAATTCGAAGACAACTCTTTCCGACGCGTGAACCTTTTTAAACGACGAGACGATACGACCACGACCACGACCCCGAAACCTGTGACGGTGTTTACCCCCCCCCCCCCCTGGGCGTAGTTTTTTTTGTTTTTGTTTGTTGAATACGACTAACTGAGATTAATACGGGTGGACGTTTGAATTCATGCGGTCGGTAACAGATGCTGATTGTTTGATTTTTTTTTTGTTGTTGTTCATTGTTTCTTGCCAAGTTATTTACTCCATTCTAAGATTGATGGTATATTGTCAATTTGTCTGTTTTATGAGTTTTTTTTAGGTTTATTGCCATTTTAATTGTAATTGTATCACTTTATTATTATTATTATTATAATTTATTTTTTTGTAATTATAATTCTATCTATTGTTTCGACGTGACACCGCCACCGGTTGAATGAAACACTTTCACTTTGGCGCTGCTCCGTCGACGGGTCAAAAGCGGAAGTCAATGGTGGGCGTGAAAAATGCCTGGCCTCTGATTGGACGAAAGGCCGGCGACGGGGAGGTCATTGGGTTCAGACTGGAGCGATTCTGATTGGCCCGCGCGAAGGGCGTGGTGGCGGGGTGTGCGTCAAAAAAGGAAACGTTTTTGTCACGTTTTTTTTTTTTTTTTTTTTTTATCAAGATGTACATCAATACAAAGTAACCGTCGCTTTGGAAATGCCCCGAAAAATACAAATTTAAAAAAATAATAATAAAAAAAAAATGAAACGAGACAGCGTAAACAACACTGCATCCGTTGCCTGCTTTGCAAACAAAGTTATTCATTCTTTTTTTTTTTTAAGTAAGATTTACCACGTTAAGAAGATTTTGGACTTAACAGTTGTTAGGCGAGAGACATGATCATATATCTGAAGGTCACTGGTTTGCATTGAAGACTTAAATGAGAGAGTTAGAGAAATCAGCATTATTATTAATGAGTTTAAGACAATTAGGATGATGATGATGATGATGATGACGATGATGACGGGATCTGATTTTTGAAGCCGTAGTTAAGTTCAGCCCCTCCACTCAGCAGGAAGTCGATCCCGGTGCAGAATGTTGCGTCAGCAGCCAGGAACAAGGCGACCAGCCCACTTTCCCTCTCCGTCCCCATCCGACCCATCAGCTGTTTGGGGTTCAAAAATGAACATGAATTATATTATATCCATGTTATAATATTCTATGTTTCAGATTTTCACACTGTCATACATTAGATATTATATTACTTATATTTATTTTTTATATTATGTGATATTGTGAGTTATAAATTCAGAGAATCACACTTAATACATAGTTTCTCCTACCGATGCATATCTGTTGGTCACCCAGAAATACAGTTGTGATCTAGATTAATAGAACTACTAGATTATTAGAAATATTTAAGTCAGTTTCATATTTGATCAAGACTTCGCTAAATCAGAGGAAAGCCTTCATCGAAACATAGACACCACGCGCAAAAACAAATACTGTAAAATACCTTTGCTCAATAGGCTAAACACGTCCAGAAAACCAACTATATAAGAGACATTTTATTCATGATCTTTCTCAGGACCAATTGCCAACACCCTACCTCCACCCTTCCATTATCAATAATAGAGTGCAAACTGAGACCTTTGAGGACGATGTTGACTCTCCTCACAACAACACACACCCTATGATCAAATGCGGGGGGCCGAACGCTGTAATTTACAGAACAAAAGCGCATTAAATCCTCCCAGTGAAGATCTACTCTTAACAAGGTGACACAACTACAGCGCAATGGAGCAACCAGACACATTGAGCTTCAAGGGGCTCCTTGGGAGGTTTTACAAGGTTTCTGTCTCTTGGTGGGTGTTCTTTATCAGGGACCTTGTCTGTTAAGGTCCTTTGACGTCTGCAAAGTCTTTAAAAATGATGAGCAGCAGACCACACTGCTGCTCCTAGAAACTGTGTAAGCCTGCATTTAATTTAAGTAAAATGAAAATTTTGAAATAAAAATTCAACATTTTAATTCAAAATGCAGCAAGAGTGCAATACTTTTGTGTGCTATTGAAATGTCCACGCAATTTTGTTTTTTAATTTAGTCTACATTTACGTGAAAGAAAAGGGGTTGAAATGCACTTGGGTGGCGGGGCCAATTGTGGGACATTTTCATGAGGCCCAAAAACTCGGGTGGCGTCGCTGTGTGAAATTACCCACAAACAACTACCTACTATTATCAACTGTTGCAAAATTGTAGTTTTATGTCTTTATATTTTTCTCAATATATACTGCAGCACGTAACAGCCTCGTTTGGCTTCCACAGGATTTTGGGACTAACACTTGTAAACAATGCTTGAATTGTGATGCGGTCCAATAGTCAATGTGCCACCATAATGAATGGGTCACATGACGCAGCTACTTATCGCTGGACGTGGACATAGGAGTCTTTTTGTGAGGGGAAAAAATGTGATTCCACGATTTCCAAGACAGAGGATAGGGATGTGGGAACCTTGTGTAAAACTATTATTTTAAGCGCCTTTCCCACATGGAATCCGTAGCATTGCTGAATAAAAAATATCCGGCAAAGGCAGTCAGTAGGGTTAGGGTTAGTACGTTTTTTCCAGTGTCAATCCGATCGTTAACACAATCTGTCTGCAACGGACATACAATCTGAATCAGTTTCGTTTTTTTTTTCTGGTTCTCAGAGACCAGCACTTGGCTTCCCATCTCCCCGCCACTCCCGGACGGACTCGGTTCCCTCCGCAGAGTCCGGACAAAGCCCCCGTCCCCGGATGCAATAACCCTAACCAAATGTTATTAAACAAGTGTGATCATTTTCGACCTGTCCTACACGCTCTGCCTCCGGAGAAGGAACGTTCTCCACCCGTTCTACCTCTCCCTGTCTGCTCGCTCCGTGCTGGCGGTCAAGCGAACACACATCTAGGGTCTGAGTGGCATTTCTAAGAAGCAAAGGAATAGAATTTAAGAATATAAAGACCTGTCTCCGTAGACTGGACGCGTCTCAATTTTTTTGTCTTTGACGGCTGAGCGGCACGGTGCGGATCACCTTTTTACCGAAACAAATAACTTTTGAAAACTTGTTCGTAAAAAAACTGCTTTATTTGGATTCTGCTCCATCCCTACTTTACAGCTGTGGCAGTTTCCTCTACCACGCGCCACCCAAGGGGCACAGACACAGAAGACGGGGATTTGTAAACACCAGTTTGTTGTAGAGAGTTGGCCAGCTGGAATTAGCCAGGAGCAAATAGAACATGTCATGACACAGGCTCCTATCCTGAGTGTGTGTGGGGATGGCGGTTTTAACCTGTTGCCCGACCAACCAACGAGGTATGCTGCCACACTGATCCAAATAACCTAGATCCAGGTCAGGTGTGGATGCTCAAACCCCACCAACCCCACACCACAACGTCAATGTTACTGCTTCCGTTCCCCGCACATTTCCATTCACAGCTGTACCGGCATTTTCCCGGAAATGATACTAGGTCGAGCGTGGGGAAATTTACGGAACAAATTTTTACGGAACATCGAGACCGGCTCCTGTTCCCACACGATGCCAATACGGAACATTTCCAGTAGATTTACGGCTCTCAGCGCAAGTGGGGAAGAGGCTACAGATTCTAAGCTCCTTTTGGAGATCTTGCCTGAGCGTTGTCGCCTGCCTTCAGGGCTGCCGCCGCATCTGGAGTCTGTCCTGCCAATTCCTCCCACAGAGGCGTCATCACGTTACCAGGGGAGATGCTGCAACAGGAAAGAAATTGATAGTGGACGGTATTTAAGAAAGAAAAACGCAGTCAGAAAGGGAACGTCCAATCTGAAATGCCGTCATGCACCTGTAATGGAGAAAAACTCATTTGTGAATCGAGGGATGTGTTAAAACCAGTTTGGCTCACCAGTTCACTCTCACTTTGTAGCGGCTCTCATCCACAGCCATGGCTTTAGTCATAGCAATTATCGCCCCCTTGTGAGCAGAGGTAAACACAACAGGGCTTGGTTCGTTTTGGACAGCAGGATTAGGAGTGAATTTTGCGAACGTGAACAATTGCATCCAAGGGTTACGACTCACTTTAGTGGCGACGTACGGCGCAGCCCCCGGCTGACCGATAGTGGCCACAAGACTGGACACGTTGATGATGTTGCCTTCAGTCTTACGCAAGTGTGGGAGAGCAAACTGTAGAGAGAAGGAGGGATATTTTCAATTCAAATAATTCAAATTGCGTGTGCATGTGGCCGCATTCACGTCCCCGTTTCAGAAGACGCAGAAATTGACATTACTTTGGCGGCCAGGAAGTAACTGATGAGGTTCAGGTTCAACAAGTCTTTAAACTCAGCCGCGGAAGTCTCATCGATGGCTTTGTAAGGTGGGTCTGGGGAGGAGACGGCGATACTGTAAATCAAACATTGTAGAGGCAACATCAACTTGTGTTTGTCCTCGTGACCTCGGTTTGGGCGAACTGGCGGGGAACTCACGCCATCCAGCGTTGTTGACCAGGCAGTCGATTTGTCCATAGCTCTCCACTGTCACGTCAATTAGTCTCTGAAGGTACAGACACTCAGTTCAACTGCGTTGCCGTGAAAATTGACATGGCAAGGATTGGCCGAACCTAATTTCACCCGGTGCACATTATTGAGCTGAACAAACAGAGATAACACACAAAACCGGTTTAAGCCCCGACCAGACAACTATTTCTGGGGCTGTGTCAACAGGGATGTCCGCCTTGAATGAGAATCGAGAGAGAATCAGAGGAACCCGGGCTTTCAGCGGAGCACGCCCTGCTTCACTGGTCCAGTGTCGAAACAGTCACGCTGCAGTTCTGTGTGTTTGCTTATTCAAATCCCGGTGAGTATACAAAAAGGGAGATGGGCATGAAAAGACATGCGTAACGTGCAATCTTCTCTGGGGATCTTCACCCTACTGTAATTAACCTGGTGGTTCTACCATGTCCAAACATTGGCAAAATGAGAGAAAAACAACCCCCAACACATCCAAACAAACAAAATGGCCTTTGAACTCACTTCTTGCTGATCTCTAGAAGATCACCTGATCAGCGGGACTCAATCCAGATCACTGGTCTTGTGACGCACTCGCTGGTCTCGTGATGCACTATCCTGCTATCTATGAATCCTGTCATCGGACTGATTTAAAACATTTAAAACTTACCTTGATATCTGCCTCTTTGGAGATGTCACACGCCGCAAATTTGCACGAACCTGGTCCTGCCCTGTTGAGCTCCTCTTGCAGAGCCTCACCTGCAGCAACTGTCAAAAAGGCAAAATAATACACTTTCTTAGTGAAAACTTTGAACATACATTGACATTTTTAATAAATATGTTTTTGAATTAAACATTAATTTGTTTTATGAAACATTTGCTTTTGCTTTTGACAACTATTGGATGATTAAGCCAACACTACTAGGTGAAGAGATATATATATAAAAAAATAATAATTAAAAAAATAAAAATAAAAAAATAAATAAATAAATATATATATATATATATATATATATAATATCAATATGATATTTTTTCACGTTTGATATTATTCCAACGTAATAAATACGTGACATCTCATTCAAAAGCATTCCTTTCTGCACAGATCAAGATTCAAGATTTAAGATTCATGTCACAAGTGGTGGCGATATGCTTATGAATAAAATATTTTGAAATGACTTACCTCCTCTTGCACAAAAGACAACTTTAGCACCGTTTTCCACTGAAACAGATACAGCACATGTCCATTTAATTGCGCTTCTTCTCTGCGGAGTCACAACACCCAGCAGACTGCAGAGACAAAGTTACATGGGTTTTTTTTGTTGTTGTTTTTTTTTTTTTTTTACCAAATACTCTGACTATTCCTCTTCCAATCCCCTTCGATCCTCCAGTGACCACAGCCACTTTATTGTGGTAGCGGAGCGACTGGACAGACATTGTGATGTGATCGGTGAGTGACCAGAGCTGCCTGTACCTGCCGCAGCCAGTTTCACAACTACACTGAACTGCCGACAGAGCAAATAAAGTCCGTGTTTCCGGGATTTGGAAACATTTGCATGTTGAACCCGTCTGGGGATGGATGTCCCTATAATAAAAAAAATACTGTATGTGTGGCGGGTTAATATTTAACTTTTAACTTTGAAAACATTTCACTCACAGTTGGTTGTCAAAGTGCTGAATCTCACCGGGAACCCAGCATTATTAGTGAAGTTTTGTCAACATTAAGATATTTTTTTGAATATTTTTAAAATCCAAACAATAAAATAATAATTTTGCTGCGGACCCCTGCAATTGCTTCGAGGGCCACTAGGTGGACCGCGGACCCCAGTGGGGGAACGAACTGTGTCTACAAAATAATAATAATAATATTAATAATAATAATAATAATAATAATAATAATAATAATAATAATAATAATAATAATAAATTAAAATCATCGTAATTATTATAACCAGAATCATAATCATAATCATACCCACATACATGTTGATGTATATAACATTTATAAATCATTCACAAGCTGAAAATAAGTTACAAAGTCCTTCGCAAAGTCCTTCGCAAAGTTAAAAAGTTAAATGATAAATCACAGTAAAGGAGTCAAAACAAATAGTCATAATTTAAAAGCAAGAAAATGGAAGCACATGTTAATACAACACATAATACAATTAAATACTACTCACAAAAACCCCCCAGAAAAAAAGGCGGTTTATATAATTTTCCGTTAAGAATAAAAACCAAAACAGAAGACGAAATGGAAAACATAATCTACGGCGTATTATGTCATTATGCGAACACTAAAAATACCTTCCCTTGAAACAGCAAAATGCACTGAATAATGAATTGAGAATATTTGTGAAATAACTCCTAATAGGCACAAAAGCATATGAAATGGGTTGGTTGTGATCCAACGCTGCTTATAAAATTACAATAGATACCACCAAACTGCCTTCAGTGTTGTTACTATCATCGCTATATCTATGTCTGTATGTTTTTTGTGAAGCAAGCAGTTGTGTGAAGCATTTGGCTTAAGTTTGGCTTGAAATGCCAATCCGAGAGCTGAAATTACAGCGGTCGAGGCGTTGGCACACCCAGGACCCTTCAATGACAATATCTGCCCCTTACCTTAGTTCCACACGGATATTTGATCTCCAGCAATGAGAAGCAGAGTTTCTTATTGATATCTCTGTCCTGCACACATAGATGGACTCGCGTTGGTATCCTCCCCACAACATTCAGGGGTGTCCTCCATTGACACACTCATGTACTGTTAGTTTTGCCCGACTAGCGGGGATAGGCCACTTCACCCTACCCACCTTATAGACCAGTCTCATTACCCTATGTTTCCCGACAAACGAAATCTGGCTTTAAAGTCTCCCCACACTACATTTGCAGTTTAAACCAGAACTCTCCTTCTTCTTCTCATTTCCTATCTCAGACTCAATGGCCTTCGACAGCAGTCACAAGCTTGTGCCCTCTAGGTTAGTGTGCGGTTTGTATAACAAGTTACTGCATCTAACTTTTTGGCTCGTAATTTGCCGTTGCTGTTCACCCTGGTCAATGGTAGAGTTTGAATGTAGGAGAAAATGGAGAACGTGCAGGTACATGCATGTAGTGTTGCCTGCCTGTTTTAACAGGACAGGAGAGGTGTGGCGTGGGGGTGCCTGGATGGCTGGGCATGAGGTTGGCACTTTGCAGCGCAAAGGCGGGAGTTGTTGCGCTGTTTGGGGGTGAAGAGGGTTCGGTGGCACTCGGAGAGGAAGAGATCTGAGATTGAATTTCAACTCGGCAGCGTTTCTCAAGAGATTTATTGAGCAAGAGAGAGATAGCCATCGACAGAGAGAGACCATAGACAGTGACCTACAAACAAGCTTAACCATCTTAAGGAGACAGATTTACACTGACCCTAAGGGGACCTGCTGCCGCTCCCGTCCCGCTCGCCCCCACCCCTTCTCTCGCCCCCCTTCCCAACACTTGACACTCAAAGGTGGCACGGGATGATGGTTTGTGAGGTTGTGAACGGGGGTGGTGGGGGTGGTGGGGCAAGTCTCATGCATCTCATGGAGAGATGAGGAAAGGGTGGGGAGAGGGGCGTAATCACAAACGGAGGGGTCCCGCAGAGAGGCGTCCCACTGTGAGGGGTGCAGTGGCAGAGCCAGGGCACAGCGCTGGTGTTGCAATTAGCGGCTGGGACGAGGGAGAAGAGCGCAGGGTTGAGAGGACAGTGCCAACCACATGTACGTAGATCATTTCAACGCTCGGGGCCTGGGGTTCGTGTGTCCACACCTGTAGAATGGACCCTTTTCAACAGCAGACGTCTTGACGTGCCGTGGAAGGGTGAACACGGCTTGAGCCAGTGTCATTCATTGTGGCTCTGTTTCCTTGAGGTGTGACCGGGGGGAAGGTGTGTCTGCTGTGAAAAGGGCTCGTACTCATGGGGATTTGGCTGATGTTGCTGCTGTATTAACAACTTGCTTTTTTTTTCCATGAAGCTGTCACTGACTGATGTGGGATATATCTAGAAATTAGATTGAATCTATGAATTAATCTGTGTGTGGAAATAAATGACGAACACCTATGGGCAACTTTGTTTTTTAACTGGACCGTAGATAGTCAGCCTTATATCAATTTGACATTGTTTTTGTTATTTTTGAAGGTATTTGTACTCTAACTTCGTTGTACTTTTTTGTAGAATGAATAATGATCACCGGAATCTACTCAAAATATGATTAAAAATCGAAAATGTGATCTATTTCATTGTTTGGGGCTGTGTTTTATGAAACAATTGCACCAAAGAAAAAAAAATTAGACAGTGTTATGTAATTACAATAAAAACGTAACAAAAAATGTTATCTGGGCAATCAATCCTATTCGACCTTTTCCCCTCTTTTTAAATTCACATTTGTTTCATTGTTATCCATTGCAACTCATGGACAAGTCATAGTCGTTCTATGTAAACCTGTGTATACTTCCTCCAGAGAGAAGCAACGGCCTCGCGAGGATAGATGGATAGTCCTGCCAACACAGGGGGGAAAGAAGGAGGAGACGGCAAGGACGACCCGACAATAGACAAAACCCTATTCGAACTGAGTGACAAAAACAAGTGGACCAAAGAGCAACAGAACAAGGAGGAGAAGGGGCAGAAGAGCGACGAGAAAGAGAGAAAAACCAAGGACAAGAGACGGCGTCCGCTGTGGAGAGCAGGGGGCTGGGCGCTGACGGAACGCTTGTCCATCAACGTGTCTGGGATGCACTACGAGACCCAGCTTCGAACCCTCGCCCAGTTCCCCGACACCCTGCTGGGCGACCCCCGACGCCGCCTCCACTACTTTGACCCCCTGCACAACGAGCTCTTCCTGGACAGGAGCCGCGTTTGCTTCGATGCTATCCTGAACTTCTACCAGTCCGGGGGGAGGCTGCGCAGACCAGCCAACGTCCCCCTGGACATGTTCATGGAGGAGGTGCGCTTTTACGAGCTGGGCGAGGAGATCATAGAGCGCTTCAAGGTGGAGGAGGGCTTTGCCAAGGAGGAGGAGAGGCCCCTGCCCACCAACAACTTGCAGCGACGCCTCTGGATGCTGTTCGAGTACCCGGAGTCCTCTGGCGGGGCCCGCATCATTGCCATCATCAGCGTCATGGTCATCGTGGTGTCCATTCTCATCTTCTGCTTGGAGACGCTGCCCGAGTTCAGGGCAGAGAAGGAGCTGAGGGAGGTGAGAGAGGCGGGGTGGTGTGGATGGGTTGAAGATCAAATAAACACACTTGATCAAAAGAGAGAGAAACAGAAGTCCAAAAGTCAGAGTTCAGTCAGAGGTGTTGCCGAACGTCAAATCCCTAGCCCTTAGGATTGTTATAATCTCTTTGTCGGGCCCAGACAAAGAGAGGCATCAATACACGCAACGCCAGCTGACAGGGTGCTAAGACAATGGAGGTTAACACTGCAAGGGACCAATGAGGTGAACGTGGAAGGACGACAGGTGGCGACAGGTGTTACCTTCCGAACATAAACAGCATCCGACCGAACACACTCTGTCCACAGGGTTGAGGGTTTGAACAGGTCTTTACCACCGGTACGCTTGCATCCTGGAAGAGAGGTTACAGACTCCCTGGGATAGCACGGAGGAGGTACAGAAGTTTCAGCGCCCGGGGAGCCCACGACTGGGATTTGGGGGGGGGTTTGATTTACAAGAACAAGCTGAGCATAGTTAAGGAGGTGGTGCGAGCGAGCGAGAGAGAGAGAGAGAGAGAGAGAGAGAGAGAGAGAGAGTGGCGGCTTCATAAAATTTGGATTATTTTAGATGTTAAATCCGATACACTGGAGTTTGAGGGAAAGGAATGGAGCGGGTAGAGTTGAAAGTGTTGAGGAAAAACAGCTGTAGCGGAGCGTGTTAACAGAGAGAAATGGAGGAGGAGGGTGGGTCAGGGGGCGGTGGCGGTTCAGGTTCACCGTTTGAAGAGCACTATGTCTATTTTCTCAGCGCACAGATAACCGCCGTAGACGACGGCAAAGTGGGCTCCGACGGAGCGAAACCTCTGACAGGCTCGGGGGTGAGAGTGCAAAGAGAGAAATTGAAGAGGACTGAAGTGGAAAGGAGTCTGAAGGCGAGGAAGGGAGACGGGCTTGTCTCACGTTACTCCTGAGCAACCTAAGGGGCTATATATAGTGGAAGGACAACCCTAAAGGCACATCATCACATAGGCCAAGGTCCGTATTAATAAACGCTGTGACTCATGCACACTGGATGTGGCATGGAAAGAGAAACATGGATCACCTTTTTGATGACTGGTATGAATTGAAATGAGCCTAACGAACCTGGCGGCAGGGCAACACGGCGGAGATCATATGGAGGCGCCCAGGACACTAAAGTCAAACAAACAAAATCAATGCCATCACCTCACTCCCTCGCTCACTCCATGAGCCCCGCAGCCCTTATGACCTATCATTTAGTTTTGGACTGAATGAATGCGTGTTTGCCATCGTACGCGCGTGCTCCCATAAAAACTGACCTTTTCATCCGATACGTTTTATCTCACATTACGAAAAATGGGCCTCCGTTTTTGAGACCATAACTACTCATAAAAAATTGACACCGGGAGTAAACGAAGCGCGAGATTCCGCTGGTCAAGCGGGTGTCTGCAATGTGATTCCGCAAGAGCGACTGTTCCTTCTGCGTTTTCAGGTTTCAAAATATATTTGTGTAAAACTCTGGGGCAAAATAGAGAGGGATGGGAATAATGGAGAGAGAGAGAGAGAGAGAGAGAGAGAGAGAGATGGAAGAGATTGAGAGGAAACACTCATATAGAAAGAAAGGAGGGAGGGAGATGTAGGGAGAGGGAAAGAGAGAGAGAGAGAGACGGAGAGATGTAACGTTAGCACCGTATCAAGGATCTCACAGCCTTAATCAGATCGTGATGACAGACACATTCTCCAAATGTGCTGAGGACAAACCTTACCGCCTCGAAAATAATTCCATCTTCTCAGCTTATCCTTTTTCCACTCCCCCAGCTCTGCTGTTTACAGCTTGTTTCTCTCAGCTCGGCCACTGGGTTATCTCTCTTTCCACCTTCTATCCTTCCATCCTTCAACCTTCTGTCCTTCAACCTTCTATCTTTCAACCTTCTATCCTTCAAACTTCTATCCTTCAGACTTCTGTTTTTCAACCGTCCTACTTCTTGCATTTAACTCTCACCAGCTATGATGGTCTTTTCCTACTGGGGTGGGATTATTTTATCGATAGTTCCATTTGACCTGCTGCGAGAAGAAAGATCATGGAAATTCAATTGGAATAAAAAAAAATCCCCATGGCTTATGAGAATTAAAAGTGCCAATCCCGAAGATTTTCATTTAAATAAATGTCTGTTAAGTCACTCTCTATCGCAGAATGGGGTAACAAAAAGGTGGTTGAGCCTGTGGCCCATTGATGAAAGCCCTTGCATTTGCAGTATTCTGAGCATTAAGAACCGGGTGTCTGTGGCGACTTTCCCGCCATGCAGTCGAATTCATGCATTGATGTGTACTGGCGACCTTGAATTGTTATGGAGGCGTGGCCCAGGTGTTAACTACCAAATGACTGACATCACGCAGCCGACACTGTTTGGATCTCTGGGAAGTGAGGTCCAAAAACACACCTGCAAATGCTGCTTTTACACCAGAGGTGCCGCCAAAAACAACAACAAAGAAAATCTTTGAGATTGCCACTATAATGTTTGAGTAGTAATATAGTAATATATGAATAGTAATATATTTCACCCCCTCCTCTGATGTGTTTCAGCAATTCTCCTCAATCCCGCACCCCACCATAGAGAACCAAACTGTTTTGGTCGCCCCCGGGTTTACCCCCTTCCAGGACCCCTTCTTCATTGTGGAGACGGTGTGCATCTGCTGGTTCTCCTTCGAACTGGTCATGCGCTTCCTCTGCGCTCCCAGCAAGATGCACTTCTTCAAAGACGTGATGAACACCATCGACTTCTTTGCCATCATTCCTTACTTTGTCACTCTGGGAACGGAGCTGGCCAAGGACAAAGGAGCCCCGCCATCTGTGTCCCTGGCCCTGATCAGGGTCATCCGGCTGGTGAGGGTGTTCAGGATCTTCAAGCTGTCCCGCCACTCCAAGGGGCTCCAGATCCTGGGCCAGACGTTGAAGGCCAGCCTGCGTGAGCTGGCCCTGCTCATCTTCTTCCTCTTCATCGGCGTCATCCTCTTCTCCAGCGCCGTTTACTTCGCGGAGGTGGACAACCCAGACACAGCCTTCACTAGCATCCCTGAGGCCTTCTGGTGGGCCGTGGTCTCCATGACGACGGTGGGCTATGGGGACATGTACCCGGAGACGGTCGGCGGGAAGCTGGTGGGGTCCATGTGCGCCATCGCCGGCGTGCTCACCATCTCGCTGCCGGTGCCCGTCATCGTCTCCAACTTTAGCTACTTCTACCACCGCGGGATGGAGTGCGAGGACAACACGGAGTACAACCATGTGCCCACGTCGGTGTGGGAGGAGGACGAGGAGGGTGAGGGGGAGGCGGAGGGGCCGAACGCGGACGGGGCGGAGGAGTGTCCCGAAGGTATGGCGGAGCATCTGCCCCTGTACGGGGGCTACAATCGGGACGTCTGCCACCCCCTCAACAGGACTCTGCTGGCGGGGCTGTGCACCGACCAGGCCATCGGGGATTTCAGAGGACGCAGGTTTTACTTCGGAGAACCTCTGGTCACCCAGGTGTGACCGAGAACAAGAGGGACACAGTATTTTATAGCTTAACAATGGAAATCTGTCTCAGAGCGAGTGGAGGCTGAAAGAGGCTGTAGGACTGATAAAAGAAAAGGCACAAAAAGTCACACCGGAGAGCTAATGAGACGGAGAGTGTCTATACACCAGAAGGGTAGATCTAGTTAACCGCTTGGCATTGGCGGTACCGGAGATAATACTGGGCAATATGTCTTGTTCTGTCCTGTCTATTCTACAAATACTGTTCTTGCCCTATTCTAGTCGTTTTTGTCCATATATCCTTTTATGTTTTGTCCCGTGAAATAGTAATTTTCTTGACATTTCTTGACACTTGTATTGCGTTTGCACTTACAGTATTTACACATGAATTAAATTATTCAAAGGCAGCTATTTCCACCCGAAGCTATTTCCACACCTTTCCAAACTACATTTTAATTATCTGCTATTCATCTCTGGACTCCTTGCCACTGGCAGTAAATTAATTTTGTCACGACAACATTCGTTTACAGTTCACATAAAAGTACTTTAAACCCTGGTTCTCTGACAAAAAAAAGTGTTCCAATCAAAAGCATTATCACCAACAGTCTACTTGTGCTATCATGGATGGAAATATCCTTTGGCCATGGCAGTGCAGTGATGTCATCCCATCAACATTTTTTTAGAAAATACATTGAATTAAAATGTATGGGTAAAAGGGCGTACGAGACAGAACACACCAAGATATGACTCCTCAAATGACAAAGGAAGGATAATACACAGCCTCATCGAAAACTACTTTTTGATGACTATCATTGAATGCTATCTGTATGTTACAATATTTTGAACAAATGACAAGACAAATCTTGTTTGCTTTTCATGCGTTTACCACAAAATGATCTGTTTATATTTTATCGGTTTTGTGCTAATTTCTATGAACTGGCCTGCAGGACTGTCAATTTTTATTGAAAAGGCCATGAATGAACACAATGACTGTGTACACAGTGAATTCCAGTCCCCGAGGAGCTCACAGTGCCACGCCCTCACTGAGGTATGACAAAATTGCGTTTGACCAGATCTTGTGCTGATGCAGCACCCAAAGGCATCGGCCGTTTTTTTCGGCGCACACCAGAGGGGGTTCACACCAGTGACTTGGTCCGGGGCCTGTTGGCACAAACAGAGTGTAATCGATATCGACAGGAAAGCAGGGGGAGAAAGCTGATCCGGGGCCAGAAAGGGCATTGCTTCAGGGTCTCAGTTTGACCTTCCTGTTGAACTCCAGCATCAGGGCTGAAAAACGACCGCACCCATGGATTAAAGCTGTTAGAATTATGTGGAGTTATACCGGCCAGTACTACAATGTAATCGTCAAAGATCTGCTGCTAGTTGTGGAAGGATCTGCGGTCGGGGTCACATTATGTGTGGTGTTCATCAGTGCAGTGGGTTTTTGGGAAGTCAGCCGCTGCATTGCATATCAGCTCGGTTGCTTTGTATGCATAGGTTAATATCTTGTTCATATTCTAACTAGAAGCGAGAATGTAGAATGTCAGTTATAATCTCTTCTTTTCAAATAAATGTTGGATTTCATGTCTCTGGTTTTCATCGTTTCACTCTCACCACTAACTCCCATTCAATTGGTGAATGTTCGTATGTGCATCTCATCCATTTACATTTCATTTTGTCATCGTCAAAGGATACGTCAACGATACTCAGCTCGGTCGTGCCCACATGTAATTTATTGTAAATCCGATATGCTCCTGCAATGATGTTTCCTACCTCTAGATGGCGCTATATTCCAGAAACCTGAAGTTTAAAAAATGACGTCATCCTGAAAAAACCCGCTCTGAGTGCTCTGATCCAATATAGTAGTATAAACCTCATATTAACTTTCATTCCTAATGATAGTGAGGTGTTTATCTCTTTGTCTATCATGAAGTCTTAGTGATTAATGTCCAACTTTATTTGTTAAAATTAATGTTAATATTATATAATTATACTGCAGTTAAATTATGTTAACCAACTAACAACCAACTAACTAACTAACTAACTAACTAACTAACTAAGTGCCACAAATTATTTATCATATATTATATCACATTGTCATATCCAAATAGATGATTATTTTCAGAAGATTTTGATAAACACAGGTGCCTGTATGCATGTAATCTTTGACCTTTATGTTCTTTAATCCTTCTATTATATTATACCCAGGAGACGCAATTTAAAAAATTGGACTTGAATATAACGTGTTCAAGTTGGTTTTCAGTGATGGGTTCCCAGCCCCTGTAATATGCAAACTTGCTTGTATAAAATCCTTTCCAAATGTTGCATGGGAAAAAAGTCTTTATTTACACCTAAGAAGCATATAACCTAATTCTCCCTCTTTCATGTCAATCAAAATAATTAAAATAATTGTTGAAAAGTGACGTATGAAAAGCAAGCATACAAATTCGTTTTGCGTATCAATTTTCACGCAGAAATTCTTATCGTCAATGAAGCGCGAATCAAAAGGCGGCAGGTTTTTGCCTACATCATCACAAGCCATTAGAACTGCCGCGAATCATTCTATCATCATGCCCCCCCCACCACCCCCAGCATGATTAAAGCCCCCCCCCACCCCCCGGATGCTGTGATATCCCTGTGTCATGTACTTGAAGGACCGTTCTGTCATGCCATGGCAGAGATTAGCGAGTTCCTTCACTGACACAATTAACAATCCTCTCATTAGAATGGAGAACTTCAATGAATTTCAGGCGGGGGGGGGGGCGGTATTTGTACAACGCACCAGCGCCGGGAACAGGATGCGTTTTCTCCCCTCCTGCTGTCTCCCTCTCCCTCCACTCCCTCTCTGACGCTTGGGGTCCGAACGCCGACGTCAGTCGCTGGTTTGCAATTACCCGCCGTGCCCCTAAGTTGTCAGGGAAGAACGGAGGAGGATTGGTGTCTTTGTGGCCATCTGCCGCCTCGCGTTCCCTCTCCCGCCCGTCCCCGCGCCCTGCCTTCCCCGCCTCTAACTCTTCTTTTGAGAGGATTAAGTGTGTTGCTTTCTCCGTGTGTCTTTCTCTCATCAACGTGTCGACGTGGCGCTGAGTTCAGTGTATGTGTGTGTTGGAGTGTGTTTGTGTGTGTGCGTGTGTTTGCGTGTGTGTGCGTTTGGACATATAATCACCGCTGGAGCTGCGGCTCCAGTAATACCCTTGTCTACAGTAGTTTTCTTTTGTCATAAGTGACAACACTCTGACGTGCGTCCCCGATAAGGGGACGGGGCAAATCCCCTATGACGAGGCGGCGAAACACGACAGGAAACACTTGAAACCACCACCGTTAATTTAAATAAATCTCTAAGAGTTTTATTACATGCAATATACACACAACCTGGACCTGTAAAGCTGTATTAAGACGTAACGATTTTGAGGGAGGCCTTCGACGATCTTCGACTCGAGATGAAAGGCAGTTTTAGCGGGGAAACAAGAGGACATTAAGTATGGGAGAGAAAACCCAATAAAACGGTGGAATACAGAATGCAGAATTAACGCACGTGAATCAAAGCAACGCAGCGAAATCAAAGCAGAATCTTGTGCAAAGACATCTAACGATCATCATTTCAGACACCGGACCAACAACAGACAAACACAAACCATAAATAACGTAAGTACAGCGGTAACAATTTTAACATCGATGGTATCGTGGGCTGGGTTTAGGATGGAGAGAGAGGGAGGGGCGGAGAAGGA
Source organism: Zeus faber (assembly GCF_960531495.2). Taxonomy (NCBI): domain Eukaryota; kingdom Metazoa; phylum Chordata; class Actinopteri; order Zeiformes; family Zeidae; genus Zeus; species Zeus faber. The sequence goes on from NC_137205.1 coordinate 13,646,111, forward strand.
AAGGAAGTAGAGAATAATATAATTCAGTGATTATGTTTGATCAACCTCGATCCGTCATGGGAACGGCTGCATAGCACCTCACGTGTGAACGTCTAGCGAGGGTGGTAAAGAGCTCAAATCTTTGGAATTGAATTTTTAATTGATTTTGAACGTGAATGGGAGCGATTTTTCTTTTCTTTTACATTTGGTCGAAAAACATGATTTCAGCAAGACAATGAAAGAGTCATCTCGCAACAAGGGTCGCTAAGCAGGAACGAGTAAATGGGGGAGAAGGACGCAAAGCTCCCCTTTTTTTCGGTCATCGAAAGTGCGATTTTGAAGGGTCGCGGAAGGGATCGGCAAGAGTAAAAGGGCGCTGCGACGGCAACACGATGATACAGAATGCATGAATGAGTGACGCTCAAAGCGAGCACGTTAATCACTTGAATCTAAGAAGACCTCGTATGGACCGAAGCCCCCGGAATCGGACGGGGGAAACCTTTCTGCTGTGGCCCCTGTGCTAAATTCAGCACCTTGTTGTAGCATAGAGTACCATGCACTAAGGTGAGGAGAGCTCCAGCGGATCCACAGAAGGACGTTGCCACGGCGCCGTCCCCGGGTCAGGGCAGGTCGCCCAGCGGGATGGCGTTCCTCCTGTCGTACGCCGTGTCGTCGCTCTCATCCCCATCGCTGACCTCCCCCAGCACCCTCTCCTCCTCCTCCTCCGTCCAGCTCTCCCGCCGCAGACGCTCCTTTTCCCTGTCCTTCTCCCTGTAGGCGCGGGGCAGGGTGGGAAGCTGGGGGAAGGGCAGAGCAGATCAGAGTACATCCCCTTTGCTGAACGGCGGACGACCAATTCTATTCAGGGGTGGTGGAAACAGGAAGTACCTGGTTGTCGTGACTGGGCAGGGCACAGTAGCCAGGCTCCGTCCTGCGGAGGAGGCATGGCGAGTGGGGACGATAGGGCCGGGGGGAGTGGGAGCAGACGGAGCGCGGGGAGGGGGAGCGGATGGAGCGCGGCGAGGGCGAGCGGATGGAGCGGGCCGGGGAGTAGGTGATGGAGTGGGAGTGGGACACGGCGTGGCCGTGGTGGTTGAGCTTGGGCGGGCGGGGCGAGCGCGGCGGCAGCTCGGGCGGCTTGAGGGCCTCGACCAGGTCCATCTCGGTGAGGATCGGCGGCGGGGGGATGAAGTCCAACTCCTCCTCGGGGGGAAGCAGGTGCATCTCGGCGGCGTCCAGCTCCGCCAGCTCCGCCCTGGACAGGTAGTCCACGATGCCGGCGCCGAACGAGTCGCCCACCACGTTGATGGAGGTGCGCATCCGGTCACTGAGTGGACAGAGGGGGAACAGTGGCAGTGGGACAGTGGGTCACCGGGTGATGAAGGAGCTCAGTGATGAACCCGTATGAGCAAAGTCACGCTTATCTCGGAAAAAGCACCAATCTCTGCCCTTCCCTCTGTGAAGCACAAGCTGATAAATGTGTTGTTGCTGCAAAATGAGGCCCAACTAAGCCCCCACCTCTGAACTCCTTCAGGTGTGTTCTGAATGACAAATAGAAAGAAACTACACACAAAGGTCATTGATATGTGATTTAAACGTGTGGCAACTGTGTGTACAAGATAGTACGAGTTGAGTGAATGAGAATCCCTTTGAATGAATCGTTTCTCATCCTTAACTTAAACATCATACCTCTCTCTCTCTCTCTCTCTCTCTCTCTCTCTCTCTCTCTCTCTCTCTCTCTCTTCTGGGTAGCACTTGCGTTTATAATGCAGTAGATTAGATAGACCATTAAGGTGCGGTGCAGGTTTTACTACTCCCAATGAGTCCTACTCATTCACCATGAGGAGCCTCGTCTTGAAAAATGGCACTACTGTTTCTGCGTCAAACTTGCTCATCACCAAGGTGAAGCGCCCGTCAGTTAGAATACAGAGTGACCAAATCCACCGGACAACCGTTTTTCATGCATTTCCTTTTTTTTCCGCTTTCTTTGAATGCAGCGCCAGAATCGAGACACCTGACTCACAGCAGCCAATCCACAGCGATGAGCAAGCTGATGTCCTGGGTGGGGAGGCCCACGGCGGTGAGGATCAGCAGCATGGTCACCAGTCCGGCACTGGGAATACTGGCTGCTCCGACACTGGCCAGGGTGGCGGTCATGCTGGGGAGGAAGAAGAGAGACAGAGAGAGAGAGAGAGAGAGAGAGAGAGAGAGAGAGAGAGAGAGTGGGGGGAGAGGATATAATCACAGGAAAGAATCATTTGGATGGAGGGTTGGAGGCAACAAAAACAAAAAAAATTCCTTTTTCGCGTTGCTTTTGGCTACACGAAAAAATTATGACTGCCGACCACATTTTGTGGGATTATCAGTGGCTGCTGAGTCAGATTTATGGTACTTGTATTACATTTGAAGCCTTTCTCTTATTATCATACCGCCGTGGCATGGAGGGCTCGTGGGACATAACGCAGATTTATTATACATATGTAACTCATTTTACAAACAAAGTTGCCGCAGATGTCACATTCATACTTTTTGGAATTGACTGTATTGTGGAATGTTAATAGTAAACAACCACTGATGTAGAGCATACGCCAAACACGTTCAAAGCACTCAATGTTGTCTGCAAACATGTCAGACAACATTCAGAGAGCGCCCCAAAAGCCATCCCTCCTAATTGTGTACCCCCCCCCCCCCCCAGTTAAATGGACTGTCAACATTTGTAAGATGAAGATCTCTCCTTCCGAGGCTTGCCAACCCAACCCGCCTTGAAAAACAAGCCTCGAAAAGCAGTCAGATAAACCTCAACAACATGCATATTCGCAGAGTTGGAAATGTGTTTGTGTCAGTGTGTCTGTCTCGGCATTCTTAAAGGCTCTCCCACCGTGGGAACCATTTTAGGAGCCTGGGAGCCTTTTACACGGGAGGAACTCAGGGCTGAAATGGGTCCCACTTTCTTGGCCAAAAAAAAAAAAAAAAAAGGCTCTGCAGGTGAGGTAGTACTTTTTGGGCGAAAGAGAAGCATTGGGTAGAAGTTTGTGACGCTGGTTTTCAACATTCACTGCCAAATCGTCCCGGTTTTCAGCAGAATTCAAATAATAATAATATTATTTTACTTATTTTCAGCGCTTGCATATATTCTATACTGTATAGAGGCAAGCAGAAAAGAGCGTGCACCGGAGAAGTGGGCCTCGTCATCAACACGCCCACTCGCTCGCTGTGAATTGTGTGCTTCCAGAGGTGTTTGTGTGTGTGTGTGTGTGTGTGTGTGTGTGTGTGGGCCCCGTGCCTCCGACACCTTAGTGAAAGATTATTGAACGAAACTTTAAAATTCAAACAGCTGGTTTATATCTCACTGCTTGCTCCTCGTCCTCGACTCACCTCCCTACTTTTACTTTATAACAGAGAACGTGATTTGTGTGTGTGTGTGTGTGTGTGATGGTTCGTACCTCACAGTGATGATCTGCCCCCAGTCCAGGTGGATGTCGTTCATCTGGGCGATAAAGATGGCCGCCACGGCCTCGTACAGCGCCGTGCCGTCCATGTTGATGGTCGCGCCGATGGGCAGCACGAACCGCGTCACCCGCTTATCGATCTTCAGGTTCTCCTCCAGACAGCGGAAGGTGACGGGCAGGGTGCCGGCACTGGGAGGACGACAGAGGAAGTCGGGTCAGCAGTGCAAAAAAAACATGGCGAGAACACCACAGGGAGTGAATGGAAAAGCCAGAAACTAGTGCTGTGTCAGGATCCGCCTACTACGTACTACAGGTTTGTACGTCCAGCTTCTCATGGCTTCTCAGACATAATATATCATCATATCGCCTCGCCTCTTTCTTTCTGCGTGTCAAGGGTTGCTGACAACACTGCATAGAAACTTTTACCGGCATCTTGCCCTCACAAGGCATTGTGGGATACGCTTGCGAGGGTAGTGTGTGGTGGATGATATTTCACCGGATGCGGTATGTCCTATGTACCTTTTCACGTACTATTTGAGCGTACAATAGTTTTGAGCATACCAAACACAAACTTGGCGTGCTAACTAGTATGATAGGATGCCATTCTGGATGCCGTTTAGGAGTTTCCTCAAATCAAGGGTTTGGGTGCCATGGGGTGTGGTACAGTAAGTGGATGTAGTACAGTATGACAGTGCCAAAAAAGATTTAAAAAAAGATAGAGAAATTTGAGCAGAGCAAGATCCTCCTCCCGACAGCTGTGTAGGCCAGTGTTGCAATCCTCCCAACATGTGAATTAAAGGAATTTGATTCCTGGGCCCCTGTAAGCTGGGGTCATAATATAATTAGAGAAAAAAGTTGATAGGATTACGTATATTCACTAAAGCCTCGGTAATGTGCCAACGCGACAGTTGGTTTCGGCGGCCAAGCGAAAACCGCGGTCAGTGAGCGCTCAGCAGCACCGAGGCAGACGCAGGCGGGACACAGAAGGGCTAGTTTGGGCGGTGAGGAATAATCCCGGGGTTTAGACACTTACAGCAACAGATCTGTCTGACAGGGTCATTGGGCTATGATAACCCAAATTCAACTGCTTTTGGATCTGGTGTCCTGATTCGTAAGTTCAGTTGCATAAATACGGTATTTGGTATTTAGCCCGGACACTTTTGACCCAAATAGCCAAAAGGACAGTTTTGCAGCTATACAGTAGCAATCAATCAAAATAACTACAGCAGCTGCTGAAGGGGAAGATGTAGTAAAAAGAAATATGTGAGGAATACACACGTGGAAACATACGCATACAGACACACTGACACCCACTCACTGACACCCACCCGCGCACACATACAAGTTAACACATGCTTAAATGGGATATGCAAGTACACACACACACACACACACACACGCACACACGCGCACACGCACACAAACAGACACGCACGCCCGCACACACCCACACATGCACACACACACACACACACACACACACACACACGACCGTGGCCATACCTGCTGGCGGTGCCGAGAGCAGTGATCCAGGCCTGGAAGATTCCCGAGTAGAAGGTGAAAGGGCTTTTCCTGGTGGTGGCGAAGAATATAGCGGGCAGGATGATGCCCCCGTGGATGATCAGACCCACGATGACCGTCACCATGTACATGCCCAGCTGCCGCGCCACCACCTCTAGGTCCCCGATGGCTGCGATCTTCCCGGCGATCAGGGAGGCGATGCCGAAGGGAGAGTACCTGCACAACAATGTGGGAAAATGTCAGATTTTAAGTGAGAGGATTGAATGTCAACACAAAGTTGAGCGCTGCATTTGTGAGTGGGTGAGTGACACTCAAATATCATTGCTGCAGCTTGACAGGCCAGAATAACCATACATAAATTAAAATGCAGGCCGGATAGACATTTCTGAGCTGGGTGGGTCTTGAAACTGACAAAAGTGCAGTAGAGTCAGAAGAAACCAACAGTGATTAAACCATTGGAGAAAAATAGCTTCAAGTTGCGGATAATCGGCTTGATTACAATAAAGGGATTGATTTTTGGCAGCAAATCAGTCATAGCTAAGATGTCTGTTCTATGACAGCGGATCTGTTGTTATTGAAAAGTTCAGGAAAATGTTTCATGAGTTGACAAAACCAGCAGTTTATCCATTGTCAGCGGAGCGTCTGAGCGAAAGGTACGATAGATTATCGGATGTGAGTCGAGCAGAGCCGCTCACATTCATGAGAACCTACTTCACTTAGACGGGAAACTGGCGTTTGCCTCCGAGATGTTTTGGGGAGGGACCCCGGGGGCCGAGGCGATCACCCCACCGGGTCAGCTGTTGGGGGGCAACTGACGCCGTTTAGCGACAGTTGTTTTGGGGAAACATGCGGCGTGCACAGCGTGATGGATGTGCTCCTGGTATGATATGCGCTGTGTATACACTGCGCTCTGTGTTTGGCCACCGCCATAGGCTCGTGAGTAATTTGTTTATACTGTGTGAGTGATGTGAACAACGATCCAATTCCTCTGGGGTCCAGCTGCACATTTATAGAGTCGTAGGTGCAGGACAGGCGTGCTGTTGTGGAGCGGACTCACATCCATGCACACACACACATACACACACACACACATAGACACGCACACACACAAACACACACACACACACACACGCACACACACACACACACACACACACACACACACACACACACACACACACACACACAAACACCTGTAGGCGTGCACACACGCCTGGATTAGGAGCCAGTGTCCTGTGAAGCCTCACGTCTCCCCACGTCCCTGTGTTCCCTCTGCATCTGCTCTTTCCTCGGCTGTCTGTGGATCCATTACATCCTGGACCGCTTCCACCCTCGATCCCCTGGGAGCCCGAAAAGCACTGTTCCGGACCCCGCCCCCCACCCCACCCACCACCACCACCATGACCCTCACCCACAACCTAACCCCACCGCCCCCCTTCCAGCTACTCCTCCCCAGCATTCCACGCACTCCAGCACGTCCTGGGGAATCCCTACCTCTCTCTACCTCGCTCTCTCTATGTCTCTCTTTCTCTCTCTCTCTCTCTCTCCCCTCGTCCGTCTTTTTATCTCCGTCTCCCTCCCTCCATCTGTCCCTGTCCTTCACTGTGGGCTACATGTAAACTCTTTGTCTTCTGTCATTCTCACTTTTGACACCCTCTCTCTCTCTCTCTCTCTCTCTCTCGCTCCCTCTCTCTGTCGCTCGCTTCCCACAGTTTTGTTTTATGTACACACTCGTCTCCTTATCCGTCACTGTCAGTGACCTCGGTGTGTGTGGTATCTCCAGAATGTCTAAGCACCACCCATTGGCCTGACAGGAAGAAAAATAAGACACATTGAGACACACGCACGCGCACGCGCACGCACGCGCACGCGCACGCACGCGCACGCACACGCACGCACACGCACGCACACGCACAAACACAAACATGCACACACTCACACGCGAAAGAAAACACTTACCACATGATCATGGAGACCATCGTCATGATGATCTCATTTAGGATGTTGAAGAACTCGCACATGATCTTTCCCCTCTCCCCCATCCTGCTCATGCATATTCCAAAGGTAATGAAGAAGCCAATCAAGCCTTGAGGAAAAGACAGACACCCAAACATCACGCCACATGCAGTGAAGCCAAACAGCTCTCCACACTAACAGAAAACAGCTTGAATTAAAAACAAAAAACAAACGAGAGAAACACACAAACAATTCGGCCCATTCAAAGGAGAGTCAAGCAGGAAGCTCTCGTCCACTCACCCAGGACGTTCATGCCCCATTTATATTCCAGTTTCCTCTTGTTGACCAAGACGGGCTCGGATTGGTTTGATGCTACTGGGACCTTCTTCAGGACAGTCTGGACCTGAAGGGAAGATGGGATGATAGAAAGGTAGAATGACAGAATGATAAAAGATAGAAGAAGGACCATAGGTTTCAGGTGGTTGGACTTTGCCGCTGCATAGAGTCAGTGCCACAGAAAGCGCTGCTCTATTGTGAATAAAACTATTCCGTCGTCATGTGTGATAACCAAAGCTTTCTCAGCAGCATGGCATGAATTCAGTAAAATGTGTTTTTGATGTAGATGAAAAAAAAAAAGAGACTTGCAATGCCCAAAACCGTTGTCTGTTTAATTTCTGTTGAAGGTCAACTCCAGCATTTAGCCCTAGCCCGAAGCCACTCACTATAGCCACTCACGCTGACCCCCAATGATCTAAAATGAAGGCTAAGGTGGAAAAAACAGAGGAATCTTTGTTTAAATTAGTTGACTTCAATCACTCAAATCAACACATTTTTAGCAGTGTGTAACACTTCTGCTAAAAGAGACATAGAGACAGACAGGCGTTTGGGCCGAGGAATTCTTTAGGAACAAAGAGAAGAAGCCATAAACAGGAATCTCTCCGCTGACGCACGGCAACACAGATGTAAAGAGATTAGCCGTTGCAGGAGGGCTGATCCTCGCCCAGCCGGACACAGGCGACGATTTCTAATCATTGACACACACGCGCAGGGGAGGAGAAGAGGAGGTTAAAAGGATTTGGACAAAAGAGGGAAACTGTCCAACATGGTGGAGGCTTAGATTGTCATTTAAAATGATCAGTGTGGATAAACAGTGGCCAAATCTGTCACTGTTACTTTGGCTACCCTGCTCCACCGTCCAACGTTGGCCAAATGACCCGTCTGGGCACCGGACTAACACACATATAGCATGGAGGAGGGGAAAAGTGAAAAAGAATTATAATACATTAGCTTAACACACATATATATCTGAGCAACTGAGCTGTATATTCACATATTTGAAAGATTTCCAGCTGACCGATTTCTTGACATGGGTTTCAAACAACATTGAAAACATTTTTCCACCGGTGGCTTTTCAATCCGGGAGAGAAGTTACTAAGGCTTGGGTTTTCAATTATAAGGACACCATTATGTCTAAATCACACCTTTAGGACCATTTTGTCCTCACTCACCCAATGAGTAAAACAAGCATGACAGTCATGCCAAGATGTACATCCAGACTCATAGCAATCAAAAGTGAAAGTAAATGAAAGCAACACAACAGTAAAATGCTTTTGATTCAAAGGTGACCGTGGGCTGTACCTGTTGGAAGCAGGCCTGGACCAGATTCTCTGGGAAAAGGTTTCGGAGGAGGTCCAGGAAGGCGTCCAGGCTGCTGACCTCCTGGTTCTTGGGAGCGGAGGTAAACGTGCTGCCTCTCAGCTTGGGGTTCCCGGGGTGGATCCCCAGGACCAGGATGACGCCCAGGACCGCAGCGATGACGGTGGTGGACATGTAGTACACCATGGCCCTGCTGCCCATCCTGCCACTGGAGCGGGCGTCCAGACCCGCCAGGCCTGAAAGGGACGTGGCTGTTACAATCCATGCATTTGAATGCTTGTGTATAAGTAATCCTATGCTGACCTGAGTCTGATCTAAACTATTGAAGTGTGTGTGTCTGACTTATGTCTGAAAGTTAAGCCATATAGGAAGTACGTCTAACATCATATTTTTATTTTTGAAACAGCATATTTTTACATTTAAGTCAATGTGACCAGACACTAACCTCTGAGTTAAAATGCAAAGCATTTATTTTCTAACCAATCATTGAGTGAAAACATCAAACTTTCTTGTGTTAATATTGACCTTATTTTTGTTTTTATTAGATACTGTACCTGTATTGTATAAAATTCATTTAAATATACTTATTCATGGTTATTCCCCCTCATAGACTTGCATGGCCCTAGGACATGACCATATGTTTCCTACGAGTTAGAGTTGATTCTACTGTGTGGCCACTGGCTGTATCCACCACAAATATTCTCTGGCTTCAAAATGAATATCTGTTTACACACCTTAACACAGTATTACTTAATGATGGATTACATAACAATAGTGAATTCTTTATCTTATTGGAAATATGTGTGATTACATAATACATAACTAGTTATAATATGACTGCAGAAATGGTCTCCGCAAAGTATTTGAAATGAACAAATTAAATGGGGTTTTTTCTGATATAAACTTGTAATTTTTATTCAATAAAAGTTTTGTTGTATGAACAGTAAAATCTGTGTTATTACTTTAAACTTACAACTCAATAAGATTGTATTGATGATATGATAGTTGGACATTATTGATAAAATATTAACATATTCGCGAGTTTGTGACTGAACGTGCACCTGTGATGAGGCTGGAGATGATGAGAGGCAGGATGAGCATCTTCAGCATCCTCATCAGAATGTCCCCCGGAAAGGAAACCATCATCAGCACGTTGCTGTCGTTCACCCCCATGTACCTCAGCAGCATCCCAAACACCGTCCCCATGACCACACCTGGGGACGGGGGACGGCGGGGCGAGGCCGGAGGAGACGGGGAGAGAGGAGGGGAGACGTGGGGAGGGGAGAGGGAGAGTAAGAAGCGAGAGGAGATTAGCAAAAGGAAGGGTAGCAGACACGAGGCAGGGTCGCAAGATTGGTGAGAAAGATGATAAGGAGAGTGGAGGGGGAGTTAAAGGAGGCAAAGGGGAGGGCAGAAAAAAAAACAGAAATGAGAGATGTTTTGAAACAAATGCCTCAAAGACCTCACTGTTTCCCTAAACTAAAGACGTTACATCCCATCTGTAAGACACATATGACTAAAAAGAGGCCACCGCAAAGTCAACAAGAATAAGTTGACCTCAAATGGAACTTGTGCCTGCTACCTAAGACAATGACAAACGACAGATAATGACGACCAAAGGAACACGAGAAAACCTGGCGGGGCATTTATTTTATTTTTTTTGCCAAGGAAAGACGGCAAGCTGAAAACACAGCAAAGTTGCTTTACTTTTTGGTTTAGGATCTCCATGTGTTTATTCCATGGACTAAAGGCAATGCAACTTTCAAGTATGAGGTTGCTCCTTTATTTGACCTAAGTCAAGCCCTCCTGGGGAGTATACTCGGACGGAAAATGATATGAAGTTGTAGTTCACCTGAGGTTAGGGTTCGGCTAACCATAACCCTAACTCCAACCCTAGCCGTAACGCTACACTAACGTGTAGTAGGGGTGACCTCTTTGACAAATACAAAATTGAATCATCCAATTCTGATCTGACCAACAATAATTATTTTGTATTATATCTTTGCTGCTATTTACTTCACAGTAAAAGCCTCAAAGTCGAGCCGGTATGTGTGTACCCATGACGGTGAGTCCCAGCAGGATGTTGTGGGTGTTGCGGCTGCAGTGTCCGGCATCCTTGTACTCCACTTCGGTGGCATCGTCATGCTGACTCTCCGCTTTCTCATTCTTCTTGTTGGACTGATTGGCTGTTGACTGGTTTGTCATCCTGCCTGTAGAGAAATGCCGTCAAATCTTGCCACGGTTGTCTCTATATTGGTTGATTGCGGTTCCAGCCCTCGCAGACAGTCAATACCATTACGTCCTCGACTCTCAGATAAGCGAGGAATTCTTTTGGCAGAAGGTTTGCAAAAATGCTGGCATTTAACTGTGAAGGTTGGTTTCCTGAAGGGTGGTTTCAGTCAATCGCTCAAAAACTGAGAAAGAACCACTGAAGGCAGGGGCCATAAATCACCTGCTCAAAAAAATCATGTTTGTTGTAACAAATACGTTTATGATAATTGCCGTCTCTCACCCTGCGGAAAAACCTTGAAAAATTTATGGAAAATTGGATGGACGGAAGTGGAATGTAGACACAACAAAAGAGGAGCTTATTGGACAAAAAGGGATCTGGTGGATGAGTTCACGGGAGGATTAGTTTGTAGTCAAGAGGCTTGGCCTCTGTCTATCTGTCCATCCCTGACTATGTGGTCTTAGCATTTTTTTGGAATGGCAGACATGCTTAAAACATTAGTAAGTCAAGGGCTTATTGGTGCATACAGAAGAAGTGGCTAAAAAAAACAAAAACAAAAAAAACCCACAGTAATAGAATCAGTTGTGGCATTGTGTTTAAACCTGGCCAAGTTCAAAATGCATTCACAGAGCATAAAGAATAAGAGGAGGACTGACCGGAGCGGCACTAGAGGAAAAATGAAGACCCTTACGTGGAAGCGGATATGTTGCATAACTAACATTAGCACTCCCTACAGCAGAGTGTTGAGCACCCTGTGAAAGTGATAACGATTCATCGGTCTAATCATTTCTGAGGGCGATCAACAATGGGGAATCATCTTCAGCTGCACCCCTGCTCCCACGGCCTTTAACCCTCGAACCGCCCCCTTCACACACACACACACACACACACACACACACACACACACACACACACACACACACACACACACACACACACACACACACACACACACACACACACATTCACACACACACACACACACACACACACACACACACACACACACACACACACACACACACACACACACACACACACACACACACACTCCCCCCATCACCTCCAGACACAGACTGTACATAAATACATCTGGAGGGTGATGCATCCTTCTAACAGGCATGGCGGTCAGATTTATAAACAGTCTAACGCAGCGATAAAATCGCAATCCGACGTGATTACAATCCATCATCCGCAGAGCAGGGCACTCACCAGCAGACGGAGAGGAGCCACATCTATTCTCCTCACCCCGATTCTCCTCCCTCCTTTGCCCTCGGTGGGTCACATCACACTTTCACCCCGATTCTCCTCCTCCATTGTACTCTCTCTCTCGCTGCCGAGTTTGTCCTCCTCTCTCTCCCTCTCTCTCTCTCTCTCAGGGCTCAGAAAGCCGGACGGGCACAAATCAGAAACACCATATTTTTTGGGGGGTGGAGAATCTGGAGCCAAGTTTCTGTCTCTGCTGCATAATCCCGGTTAGACTGGAAGGGGGAGGGGCTACGTTGCAGCCCTGCGGCCCAAATCCTCTCTACCATCTTCATGACAGCGTTAACGTGACCGGTGTTTACAAAGGCCCCGGGTGTTTTTTGTTCCTCAGCTCCAGACTCATCAAATAAGGTAATGCGGGACAGACCCGGGCCTGCGTCTCGAAGATGAAAAAATGCTGTCTACAGGGCGAGAAAACAGTCCAGATGTGACTGAGGACACGCTCGGCCCAAGCTGCCGGCTTCGCAGGGCTACGACTCCATCGAAGAACCCCGTAATAATAACCCCTGGAATAATATTGATGACAACTTGGTCCACTTACATAAACCTGGCAACTCAAAGAAGTTAACACAGTTGGAATGGGGAGTCCCACAACATCCCCACGGAAGTGAGAGGCAGAGATCCAGGCGCTTGGTTTAGCAGGGAGAGTTAGGGCCTGAAGTAATGTGGCGACAGCCTGCATCCTGCGAGGAGGAGGGAGGGAGGGAGGGAGGACCTCAGCTGGAGTGTAAGCTGCGGGGGGACTCACACAATGACCTTGAAGACACACACTGCAAATCTCTCTTCCTTCTCGAACGACCAGGGGATTATTTTCCTTCTCCAGGAAATGTCAGAGCGGCCCGGTCCGCCCTGATAGTCGAAACCAGCTGACAGGAAAGAGAGAAGAACGGCGAAATCCGCGTATGGCTGAGATAGAAATCCGGGCATGGTGCGGTCCATAGACAGCTCTGGAGTCACACCGTTTGGGCACGGGAGGACCGGAACTCCGCTATTTGACCATCACTGGCCACAGTGGACCCCCATTAAAACACGTCCCATTACATTTCATTCCATGTCACACACACACACGCCCCAGTTTTGTCCCCATGATTCAGTTTGCTCCTCAATTCTATCTATTGAATCAGAAACATCCCATTCATAATCACATCCTATGTCATTCCATAAATTACACAGGAGCCAGACAGTAGAAAGTTGAAG
>NC_137205.1:13664364-13666864 GCF_960531495.2 Zeus faber
GTGTAGCATTTCACCTCCAGTGGAACGGGGACAAAAAAAAAAGGCCCCATATGGAAATGGGGGATCGGCGACGGGCGAGCACAATGAGTACAAGAGTAGCTGCGGCGACGTTTTAATGCAACAAAAAAAAAACCCAAGGCCTCTATAGATGATGGCTGGCTGGATCACAGACGCAGCGGTAAACGGATCCCGCGCCATTAGGGCTACGGCCACGATTAAAGAGCGCCGGGGACGCAAAAAGAATCCGCCGAAGGAGAATGAAAGCGTAGCTCGTACGGGCAGATTAACGTAACGCAACACTGTGCGGAGGCAGATAAGGGGAGTGGGGGAGAGTGATCGAGGGGTGATCGAGATAAGGAAAGCAATGGTCGCGGGGGGGCGGTGCTTCGAGGAGAGTGGAGGCAGGTCAGTGAGGGCGCTGATATTTGGGAATCGAAGAGGGTGCGTGTTCGAGCGAGGTCTTTGTGTTGAGTTGTTTCATACCCAGGAGAAAAAGTTGTTGTTTTTTTTCCTCCGTCCATAACTCCCATTAGCGCTGAGGCTTGGAGCAGACTGCAGGTAATGCAGCGCAGCGCCAGTCTGTCTTTTTCACCCTTTCCAACCTGTTTCTCATTACGCATTAAGCTGACTTATAGTCCTTCGTTGCTGCAATTAAGGCATTGCAGCTCTGATTCTCTCATAACCCCCCCCCCCATCCTTCTTCCTCCCTCTCTCTCTCTCTCTCTCTCTCTCTCTCTCTCTCACCCAAACATTTTCCTGGAGGTGAACATTCCATGCGCTACTGTTGCGTGTGGGCACATGTATGTTTGTTTGTGAGCGTCTTTCTTTGGCATGCAACGTGCGTTGGTGGTTGGTGTGTTTACTTGAGGCCGGCGGCCGCGGACCCTGTGACTCAATCTGTTTGAGGTTTGAAAGGAAAATAAACAAATACATTTAAAAAAAGCAACACCTGTGAAATAAAATTTCCCAGCCCGTGTACCGGATAGATAGAGACGGGCGGGCGGACGCGGGATGGGCGGCGTGGCAGCCGAAGGGAGGAAGGTGGGAAGGGAAGACGGAGAGCTGGGAACAGTCCGACGGAGTTGGACGGGAGTCGGACAGAGTTGGACGGAGGGACGTGCATTCAGGCCGACAGAAAGGCCGACAGACGGACGGACGGACTGGCAACCGGAGGAATAACAGCAGTTGAGACGTTCATCGGAGACTGTGACCCCCCCCCTCCCCAACAGCCCGACCTATGACCCCTTTACCTTTGCCATCCAGAGGCTGACGACCGGGCGGTTTCCAGCAGGCTCCGACTAATTGGGTCAGATTGCAGCGCGAGTGGAGCATTACGGCTGTAATTGAAAACACATGCCGCCATAGCAACAGCCCGTTAAAAGCGTGGGGGGTAGATCATTCCATTAGGCGAGGAGGGGGTTAATTTCGGGGACACGGCGGGCAGGAGTCGGGAAGAAAGCCATGTGGGGTTAAAGCAGAAATAAACACGTAATGACGGACGTAATCGCCCGAACGGATCCGAGGTAAGAGTGGAAGTCAGCGGGGTCAAGCGTGAAGATGCGAGCAGCCCGGATTGACAGCGGTTTGCCCCGGGAGCCCAGAGGATCCGTAAATTTGGTTTTCTGGGCTGATGTCTAACTTTCACCGCCCCTGCCGCCGACGGACACACCGCTAGGGAACGACTTGACAGCTCTGTGATTTTCAGATAATTGCCATAATAGCCAGCTCCCAATTACACTCAGATCCTGTTTTCAAAATAGAGAGAAATATCTGGGGCTATAGTGATAAATTCAGGTCGAACATGGGAGGTTTCATCAGAAAAGTCTGAGGTTGGGAAAGAGACATCTGGAAGTTTGGAAAGGAACTTGTGCGTGTGTGCGGGTGTGTGTGTGTGTGTGTGTGTTTTCGATTCAAAGGCAGAGAATGCTCTCGGGATGAAAGGGCTCGTATGTAGAGTCCCCATGAAAACGGCAAATGGCAAGCACTGGGCGATTCATCCTGTGTCACAACGCGTTCTGACGTCCTTGTGACTCGGGGGCGGGGGGGGGGGGGCGCCCAAAGTTCTCTGGGCGACACGTCGCGCAGCAGTATGAGGCTAAACCCGTTCCGCGGAGGCCTTTTAAAACAAACCTCCACGGCCGCTCGTCTGAGGCGCCATCGAAGTTATGTCGGCGTGCGCGCACTTGCGTGCGTGCGTGCGTGTGTTTTTGACAGAGAACGAGAGAAGAGAGGCTTAGGGATGGAAACACCTTTCTCCCCTTCCCTTCCTGACCGTAACTTCTGTCCATAATCGCCTGACGACCTTCGTCTATCGAGCCCTCCCGCTCGCTCACTCTCACTGATGCACCCCGAGGCGGAAATTTTTAAGTGCACGCAGGGCAAGTTCAGACAGAGAGGGACAACGAGAGAGAGAGAGAGAGAGAGAGAGAGAGAGAGAGAGAGAGGGAGAGGGAGAGAGAGGGAGAGAATGGTGGGAGGTTTCTGGGGATTTTAGGGTGAC